>NC_092719.1:112441483-112596555 GCF_047496885.1 Scyliorhinus torazame | reverse complement strand
TCTGCTTTTCCAGCGTGTTGAAATAATACTCCTTGTTGCCATATGTCACCCAGAGTCTTGCTGAGTACAGCATCCTGAACCGCACTTTGTTCTTTTTTAAATATTTTTGTTCGACAAATTTTCACCATACAACAGAAAAAAAAGAACAACCCCAACAATGTAAAAAACATTCCCACCCAAGCCAGGAACCCCCCCCCCCCCCAAACAGCAATGGTAAACAACTTCTGAAAAGTTCAAGATGAACACCTCCCAACAATTGTTGAACCCTCCTTCGCTCCCTTCCTCCCCCACCTCCTTAACTCGAACTTCACCTTCTCCAGGGTCAGCAGGTCCCTCTGCCATGCCGAGGCACAGAGCAGAGAGACTGACCACCACCCCAACAAGACCCATCTACAAGCGATCAGTGAGGCAAAGACTAAAACATCTACCCCTGCTCCCACCTCCGGCTTGGGACCGGTCCGACACCTCAAATATGGCTTCTAGGGGACCGGGCTCCACATCCATATGCAAGACCCCGAGATTGTACTGAACGCCGTCCTCCAAAACTTTCCAACTTTGGGGAGGGCCAAATTATATGAACATGGTTTCACGGGGCCCCTCCCACATCGCTCACAGACATCCTCCAGCATCTCAACAGCCGGCTCATCCTACTTCAGCTGTATCAGCCCCAACATCGCACAGGAAGTCGAGGCATCCACCCTCCTCAGCACTCACACCACAATCCCTCTTCAGTTGCCCCCCCCACCCCCATTTCCTCCTCCCACTTTGCCTTCATCCATCCCTATCCTCCCCCAGGATCCTCCTGTAGATTGCCAAAACGGCCCCTCTCTCCAGCGCCCCCACTGACAGCACCGCCTTCAGCAACAAAGAGGCCAGTGCTATCGGGAGGTCGGGAAAACCTTGCAAGGTCTCGAACCTGCATGTACCTAAACCCTTTCCCCTGCACCCAATCATACTTTTCTCCCAATTCCTCTAGGCCTGTGAATCACCCCAAGGAACAAATCCTTAATTTTCTTAATCCCCTTCTCGTCACATCTCCGAAACCTCGCATCGATCCTCCCCGGCTTGAACCCCTAATCGGCATCCCCGCCGACTGGTCCCCAGCTTAAAGTGCTGCCTAAACTGCCTCCATATCTTCAATGTGGCCACCACCACCGGACTCACCATCGGAAGCAGCGCTGTCGCCAGCGCCCACAACCCGATCCCCTACACGAGCCCTTCTCCATCTTTACCCACCTGGCCTCCCTCTCCTTACTCCAACCCCGGAACCTTTGCCCCATTCGCGGCCCATTAATATACAGCAAGATTGGGAGGCCCTAACCCCCCTCCCCCCGCCTGTCATCCTCTCTGAAAAACTACCCTCTTAATCCTTTTTTAAAATATATATATTTATTAAAGTTTTTTACCAACACAATTTTTTCCCCTTACAAACAATAACCCCCTCCTCCGTAACAAAATAACATGAAATCGCACTGAGCAAGATATATACATGCAAAAATGGTATATTTACATAGCTTTATACACTGGCTCTCACCCGCACGTGCCAGTTTTCCCCCGCCCTTCATGTTATCTCCTGCTCATCCATCCCCCCAAGCAAGCAATCCCCATTCCCCCCCCCCCCCCCGCCCCCGCCCCCAAGGGTTGCTGCTGCTGCTGACCCGATCTTCCTCTAACGCTCCGCGAGATAGTCTAGGAACGGTTGCCACCGCCTGTAGAACCCCTGCGCAGACCCTCTCAAGGCAAACTTAATCCTCTCCATCTTTATGAACCCAGCCATGTCGTTTATCCAGGCCTCCAGGCTAGGGGGCTTCGCCTCCTTCCACATTAGCAAGATCCTTCGCCGGGCTACGAGGGACGCAAAGGCCAGAATGCCGGCCTCTTTCGCCTCCTGCACTCCCGGCTCATCCACTACTCCAAACATTGCTAGCCCCCAACTTGACTTGACCCGGACTTTCACCACCTGAGATATTGCTCCCGGCCACTCCTCTCCAGAACCCCTCCAGTGCCGGGGCATGACCAAAACATATGGACATGGTTCGCCGGCTCCCTGAGCACCTTCCATATCTGTCCTCTACCCCAAAGAACCTACTCAACCTCGCCCCGTCAAGTGCGCTCTGTGAACCACCTTAAATTGTATCAGGCTGAGCCTGGCACATGAGGAGGAGGAATTAACCCTACCCAGGGCATCAGCCTACAAACCTTCCTCAATCTCCTCCCCCAGCTCCTCCTCCCATTTACCCTTCAACTCTTCTGCTAGCGCTTCCCCCTCTTTCATCTCTTGGTGTATTGCAAAAACCTTGCCCTCCCTGACCCATACACCCGAGATCTCCCTGTCTTGAATTTCTTGTGCCGGGAGCAACGGGAATTCCCTCACCTGTCGCCTCACAAAAGCCCTCACCTGCATATATCTAAATGCATTTCCCGGGGTTAACTCAAACTTCTCCTCCAGTGCCCCTAGGCTCGCAAATGTCCCGTCAATGAACAGGTCCCCCATTCTTCTAATCCCCGCCAGATGCCAGCCCTGGAACCCCCCGTCCATCTTCCCCGGGACAAACCGGTGGTTACCCCTGATCGGGGACCACACCGAGGCTCCCACTGCACCCCTGTGCCGCCTCCACTGGCCCCAGATCCTTAACGTTGCAGCACCACCGGGCTCGTGGTATACCTTGATGGCGAGAACGGCAACGATGCCGTCACCAACGTCCCCAAGCTCGTTCCTTTACAGGACGCCATCTCCATCCTCTTCCATGCCACCCCCTCTCCCTCCATAACCCACTTGCGGATCATCGCCATATTTGCTGCCCAGTAGTAGCTCCCTAGGTTTGGCAGCGCCAACCCTCCACGGTCCCTACTGCGTTCCAGGAACCCCCTCCTTACCCTCGGGGTCTTATCCGCCCACACAAACCCCATAATACTCCTACCTACTCTCTTGAAAAAGCCCTTGGTGATCACGATGGGAAGGCACTGAAACACAAACAGAAACCTCGGATGGACCACCATTTTGACCGACTGCACTCTACCCACCAGCGAGAGCGGTAACATGTCCCATCTTTTGAAGTCCTCCTCCATTTGGTCCACCAACCTCGTCAGATTCATTCATGTAGGGCCCCCCAACTCCTGGCTATCTGGATCCCCAGATACCGAAAACTCCCCACTGCCCTCCTCAGCGGTAGGTCCCCTATCCCTCTTTCTTGGTCCCCTGCCTGTAATACAAAAAGCTCACTCTTCCGTACATTGAGCTTATAGCCCGAGAACTCCCCAAACTCCCTCAAAGTCTGCCACGTACAGCAACCGGTCATCCGCGTATAGCGACACCCGATTCTCTTCTCCCCCTTGGACCACCCCCCTCCATTTATTAGCCTCCCTCAGTGATATGGCCAAGGGTTCGATCGCCAATGCAAACAACAGGGGGGCACCCCTGCCTCGTTCCCCTGTACAGCCGAAAGTACTCCGACCTCCGCCGGTTCGTCACCACACTTGCCACCGGGGCTCTGTAAAGGAGCTTAACCCATCTAATAACCCATCCCCTGAACCCAAACCTACGCTGCACCTCCCAGAGGTACACCCACTCTACTCGGTCAAAGGCCTTTTCCGCGTCCATGGCTGCCACTATCTCCGCCTCTCCCTCCTCCGATGGCATCATTATCACGTTTAAGAGCCGCCGCACATTAGTGTTTAATTGCCTGCCCTTTACGAATCCCGTCTGGTCCTCATGAATCACCCCCGGGACACTGTCCTCAATCCTCGTGGCCAGCACTTTTGCCAATAACTTAGCGTCCACATTGAGGAGCGAAATCGGCCTGTACGATCCACATTGCAGTGGGTCCTTGTCTCGCTTTAGAATCAAGGAAATTGTCGCCTCCGACATTGTCGGGGGCAGGGTCCCCTCCTCTCTTGCCTCGTTAAAGGTCCTCACTAGTAGCGGGGCCAACAGGTCTACGTACTTTCTGTAGAACTCCACAGGGAACCCGTCCGGCCCCGGGGCCTTCCCCGCCTGCATACTCCCCAAACCCTTGCTCAGCTCCTCCAACCCGACTGGTGCCCCTAAACCAGCCACCGCTTGCTCCTCCACCCTCGGGAATCTCAGTTGGTCTAGGAATCGTCTCATCCCCTCTTCCCCCGCTGGGGGCCTGGGATCTGTACAGCTCTTCATAAAAGGCCTTGAATACCTTGTTTATTGTCGTTACACTCCGAACCGTGGCTCCCCTTCCATCTTTGATTCCCCCTATTTCCCTCGCTGCCGTCCTCTTACGGAGCTGGTGTGCTAGCATCCGACTAGCCTTTTACCCGTACTCATAGGTCGCCCCCTGCGCCTTCCTCCACTGTGCCTCCGCCTTCCCCGTGGTCAACAGGTCAAACTCCGTCTGGAGCCGTCGTCTTTCCCCCAGTAATCTTTCCTCCGGGGCCTCTGCTGTCCACTCTCAAAGTCTCCCCCACTGACCTCTCCCTTTCCATGCCCTCTGTCTTCTCCCTATGAGCCCTGATGGAGATTAGCTCTCCCCTGATAACCGCCTTCAACGCCTCCCATACCACCCCCACTCGCACCTCCCCATTGTCGTTGGCCTCCAAGTACCTTTCGATACACCCCCTCACCTTCCCACACACCACCTCATCTGCCAGCAGTCCCACATCCAGCCGCCACAGCGGGCGTTGGTCCCTCTCCTCTCCCAGCCCCATTTCCACCCAGTGCGGGGGCGTGGTCCGAAACGGCTATGGCCGAATACTCCGTCCCCTCCACCCTCGGGATGAGCGCCCTGCCCAGAACAAAGAAATCTATCCGGGAGTAGGCTTTGTGCACGTGGGAGAAGAAAGAAAATTCCCTGGCCTGCGGTCTTGCAAACCTCCATGGGTCCACTCCCCCCATCTGATCCATAAACCCCCTGAGCACCTTGGCCGCCGCCGGCCTCTTTCCCGTCCTTGATCTGGAGCGGTCCAGTGCTGGGTCCAGCACCGTATTGAAGTCCCCTCCCATTATCAGGCCTCCTACCTCCAGGTCCGGAATGCGCCTCAACATGCGCTTCATGAATCCAGCATCATCCCTGTTCGGGGTGTATACATTTACCAACACCACCCACGTCCCTTGCAACCTACCACTCACCATCACATATCTCCCTCCATTATCCACTACGATAGTCTTGGCCTCAAATGACACATGCTTTCCCACCAAAATTGCCACCCCTCTATTTTTCGTGTCCAGTCCCGAGTGAAATACCTGTCCTACTCATCCCCTTCTTAACCTGACCTGGTCCGCCACCTTCAGGTGTGTCTCTTGGAGCATAGCCACGTCTGCCTTCAGTCCCTTCAAGTGCGCGAACACTTGAGCCCTCTTCACCGGCCCATTCAGGCCCCTCACCCCCGCCGACTAGCCATCTCCTTTTCTGGGCCAGTCCCGTGTCCGCGTCTCCCTCACCCTCCAGTCCCCCAGCCAGGGGACCTCCGTCCCGACCACCTCTTCTGTGTCCCATTCCCTTTCGGGCAGTGCAGCAGCAACCCTTCTCCCCCCCCCCCCCTCCCCTCCCCCCCGCTAGACCCCTGTCTAGCTTTTTCCTCCCCCCATATCACTCCTGTAAGTCAGCTGACACCTGCTGACCCCGGCTTCCACCGCCGTCCCTTTGACCCCCCCGTGTGGGAGTCTCCCAATCAATATACGTTCCTTCGTTCCCCTTCCCGCCTTTCTTTCCGCGTGCGGGGGAAAAAAAAAACCGCACTTTCCAAAGCCTGCCCCGCCCCCTCTGGCGCAGCTCCTGTCGCGGCCTTGTCTCTCTCCCCCAGCCCATATAACATTTCCTGCGTGTGATTGACCCCCTATATATAACAACCATCATACTGCAACCCTCAAACACCCCCCACCCTCACAAACCCTCAGTTAGAGTCCAACTTTTCAGTTTGTATAAAGTTCCACGCCTCTTCAGGCGTTTCAAAGTAGTGGTGTTGGTCCTTGTATGTAACCCACAGTCGCGCTGGCTGCAGCATTCCAAATGTCACCCCTTTCCGGTGCAGCACCGCTTTGGCCCGGTTGAAACCCGCTCTCCGCTTAGCGACCTCCGTGCTCCAGTCCGGGTATATTCGGATCTCTGCATTGTCCCACTTGCTGCTCCACTCCTTCTTGGCCCATTTCAGGACCCTCTCTGTCCGTAAACCGGTGAAATCTAACCACCATCGCCCTTGGCGGCTCAGTTGCCTTGGGCTTCCTCGCCAGCACCCGGTGCGCCCCGTCCAGCTCCAGCGACCTCGAAGGGGCCTCCGCGCCCATCATCGACCCGATCATTGTGCCCGCGTATGCCCCGGCATCGGCCCCCTCCACTCCTTCTGGGAGACCCAGGATCCTCAGATTATTTCTCCTCGACCTGTTCTCCAGGTCTTCGAGTCTTCCCGCCCACTTCTTGTGTAGCGCCTCGTGCCGCTCCACTCTCACCGCCAGGCCCAAGAGCTCGTCGTCATTCTCACTCACTCTTTTCTGTACCTCCTGGATCTTCACCTCATGGGCCTTCTGGGTTATCCCTAGTCCTTCAATTACCGCCAGCATAGGCGCCAGCACTCCTTACGCAGCTCCTCGAAGCAGCGCTTGATGAATTCCTGCATCTCCTCTTTGTCCCCGGCCGCCGCCATTTTGCTTTTTTTCCCTCACTTCTCCCGCTGCTCCAATGCCGTTTTTTGGCCGTTGCACTTCAGGTCCGGTCCATAAAAGTTGGTAGGGGACCTCTCCCTTCTCTTCCCCACGGGTTGTCTGTGAAAGAAATTCCGTTGGGGCTCCTCTAGCGAGCCCGAACGTCCGTGATCGCAGGAGCTGCCGAATCGTGCGGCTTAGCTCCGCATAGCCGCCCTACCCTCTTAATCCTGGCCACCTTCTCCCCTCCTACCTCCAAATGAATGAGGCGATCAACTTGTCCACCCCCCCTGAAGAAGGACTTTGATAAAAAGACCAGCAGGCACTGAAATAAAAACAAGAATCACGGCAAAACATTCATTTTAACTGCCTGCACCCGGCTCGCCAACGGCAGAGAGAGGTTGGCCCACCTTGACAGTTCGGCCTTCACCTTCCCCACCAAACTAGAAAATTATATATTCTGAACCCTCCCCAGTCTCGGGTCACCTGCACTCCCAAGTGCCTAAAGTGGGTTGCCACCAAGCGGAATGGTGGCCCCCACCCACATCCCTACTCACAGCGGGGTGACCATAAAATCCTCGCACTTGCCTAAATTCAATTTATACCCTGAGAACATCCCGAATCTCTGAAGCATTATACTCCCCACCAGCGTGCTCAGTTCAGAGATATAGAATAGCAGATCATTAGCAGATAAGGACATCCTATGTTCCACACCCCGACCCCCTCCCCTCACCATCCCCTTCCACAACCCTGAGCTCCGTAGCACAATGGCCAAGGGCTCAGTAGCCAATGCAAACAATAGAGGGGGACATAGGGCACCCTGATTCATGCCCCAGTGCAGTGCAAAGTCCCCACGTAGAGCGAATACTCGCCATCGGAACCTTATACAACAGGTGCGCGCCCACGCCACAAACCTCAGCCCAATTCCAAATCTCTCCACCAATTCCAAATCTCTCCAATACCGCGATCAAATAACCCCACTCTACCCAATTGCACGCCTTCTCTGCGTCCAGCGCCACCGCCACCTCCGTCTCGTTTCTCTCCGCCGGAGACAGGATTACATTCAACGACCTCCTCACTTTCAAGAACAACTGCATTCCCTTCACGATCCTCCCCAATCACCTTCAGAAGATATCCTTCCAACCTTGATGCCAACACCTTTGCCGATATCTTTGCATCTGCATTCAGCAGGGATATGGACCTGTGCGACCCACACTCCACCAGGTCCTTACCCTTCTTTAGCAGCAACAAAATAGATGCTTGCCTCATCGTTTGTGGCAAGACACCCCTACCCATTGTTACCTGAAACATTCCCACCATCCAGCTGCCTCACGGCGCTGAGGTCACAGGTTCGATCCCGGCTCTGGGTCACTGTCTGTGTGGAGTTTGCACATTCTCCCCATGTCTGCGTGGGTTTTGCCCCCACAACTCAAAGATGTGCAGGCTAGGTGGATTGGCCACGCTAAATTGCCCCTTTATTTTAAATTTATAACATAAAACATTCCCACCATCAGAAGTGTCAACCTGTCCTTAAATTTCTTATAAAATTCAACTGTGAACATGTCAGGCCCCACTGTTGCTAACTTTTGGTTGGTTCAATTGGCTCTGTTTTATAACCTTTGCTCTCGAGTCGCCAGGTATCTTTATGATACCGCCACGAGGTTCAAGTCCAAGTAATGATCAATAACCCAATACACCGATTAGTAAGATTCAAATCAAATCGCTACTCATGCATAAATTCTACTTCTAAGCTACTTCTACAACTAACAGGCCTATACTTCGCTTCGGACTGGCCCACCAGGTCAGGGGAACAAATGGCCTTTTGTTCGGATTCTGAAACTGCGGGATTCAAAGCCGGTATGGACTGGGAGCTAGGAGCGCCAAACTCGTAGCGAGCGTCGACTTGAGACTTACTTCAGTGATGCGGCAGCTTGGACAGTTCACTCTCAAGGGTTGGTTCGCGTTGCTGAGTGACCCTGTCAAGAAGAACGATTTGAACTTGGGGGCTTAACTTTATAGTCCCCAGGGTCTTCCCGCCTTTCGGGGCGGACCCTGTACCTGGTTCCAGGTGATTGGACTTCGTTCCAATCGCTTGGTTTGATTTCTCCAATACTGGAGCGGTTCCCTGATCGATGGGCGGTCTTGAGGTGTCCGTTAACCTCTTTTGTGTTGGCTCCTGCTGGCGCCGGGGAGTCTGGCTTAGCTTTGTTTGTTCCAAATGTTGCGATTGTTCCCGGGGATTGCTTATTAGTATGTAAACGGCTGCTACATTATTATGCAGGTGGCTGCTTGTATCGATGCTGTCTGGGCTTTTGCAGAGTTTAATACACAGTAACTTGCACCTGCTGGTTTCTGCCTGTGTTGGCTGAATTTCCCTGCAGCCTTTGCTGTTCTCCATTTTAAATCAGGACTTGGCCAACTCAGGTGGCTACACCACCGCCTTTCCTGCCTGCATCCCTCTAATCCTTCACCTCCTGCTTCCCCCACCAGCCCCTCCAACTCTACACTATCCTCCTTTCCCAGCCTCGGATACTCCAACCCATCCAGGAACTCCCTCAACCCCTGATCCTCCACCAGTGGCTCCGACCTATATAGATCCCTATAAAACTTCTTGAATACTTTATTGATCTGCTCCAGGGCCACCGCCAACATCCCCACCCTATCCCGTACCCAAACTATCTCCCTCGTCGCAGCCACCCTCTGGATCTGGCCGGCCAGGATACGCCCTGCTTTCTCCCCATACTCGTCGACAGCCCCCTTGCCATTCTCTTTTTTAAAAATATATATTTATTAAAGTTTTTTAACACAATTTTTCTCCCTTACAAACAATAACCCCCCCCCCCCCCCAGAACAAAAAAACCGAGAAATCGCGCAGAGCAAGATATATACATGGCAAAATGATATATTTACACAGCTTTGTACACTGGCCCTCACCCGTACGTGCCAGTTTCCCCAACCCTTCATGTTATCTCTTGCTCATCCACCCTCCCAGGCGGTCCCCCCCCCAAGGTTGCTGCTGCTGCTGACCGACCTTCCTCTAACGCTCCGCGGGATAGTCTAGGAACGGTTGCCACCGCCTGTAGAACCCCTGCGCAGACCCTCTCAAGGCGAACTTAATCCTCTCCAACTTTATGAACCCAGCCATATCATTTATCCAGGCCTCCAGGCTGGGGGGCTTCGCCTCCTTCTACATTAGCAAGATCCTTCGCCGGGCTACAAGGGACGCAAAGGCCAGAATGCTGGCCTCTTTCGCCTCCTGCACTCCAGGTTCGTCCACTACTCCAAATATTGCTAGGCCCCAGCTTGGCTTGACCCGGACTTTCGCCACCTGAGATATTGCTCCCGCCACTCCTCTCCAGAACCCCTCCAGTGCCGGGCATGACCAAAACATATGGGCATGGTTCGCCGGGCTCCCTGAGCACCTTCCACATCTGTCCTCCACCCCAAAGAACCTACTCAACCTCGCCCCCGTCAAGTGCGCTCTGTGGACCACCTTAAATTGTATCAGGCTGAGCCTGGCACACGAGGAGGAGGAATTAACCCTACCTAGGGCATCAGCCCACAGACCTTCCTCGATCTCCTCCCCCAGCTCCTCCTCCCATTTACCCTTCAACTCTTCTACCAGCGCTTCCCCCTCTTCTTTCAACTCCTGGTGTATTTCCGACACCTTGCCCTCCCCGACCCATACACCCGAGATCACCCTATCTTGAACTTCTTGTGCCGGGAGCAACGGGAATTCCCTCACCTGTCGCCTCACAAAAGCCCTCACCTGCATATATCTAAAGGCATTTCCTGGGGGTAACTCGAACTTCTCCTCCAGTGCCCCTAGGCTCGCAAACGTCCCGTCAATGAACGGGTCCCCCATTCTTCCAATCCCCGCCCGATGCCAGCTCTGGAACCCCCCGTCCATCTTCCCCGGGACAAACCGGTGGTTACCCCTAATCGGGGACCACACCGATGCTCCCATTGCACCCCGGTGCCGTCTCCACTGGCCCCAGATCCTTAGCGTTGCCGCCACCACCAGGCTCGTGGTATACTTTGTCTGCGAGAGCGGCAGCGGTACCGTCACCAACGCCCCCAAGCTCGTTCCTTTACAGGACGCCATCTCCATCCTCTTCCATGCCGCCCCCTCTCCCTCCATAACCCACTTGCGGATCATCGCCACATTTGCTGCCCAGTAATAGCTCCCCAGGTTTGGCAGCGCCAACCCGCCTCGGTCCCTACTGCGTTCCAGGAACCCTCTCCTTACTCTCGGGGTCTTATTCACCCACACAAACCCCATAATACTCCTGCCTACTCTCTTAAAAAAGGCCTTAGTGATCACGATGGGAAGGCACTGAAACACAAACAGAAACCTCGGAATGACCACCATTTTGACCGACTGCACTCTACCCGCCAGCGAGAGCGGTAACATGTCCCATCTTTTGAAATCCTCCTCCATTTGCTCCACCAACCTCGTCAGATTCAGTTTATGTAGGGTCCCCCAACTCCTTTCTATCTGGATCCCCAGATACCGAAAGCTCCCCTCCGCCCTCCTCAGCGGTAGGTCCCCTATCCCTCTTTCTTGGTCCCCCGCCTGTAATGCAAAGAGCTGAAGCCCATGGAGTTGAGGGCAAATTATTGACATGGTTAGGAAATTGGTTGAATGGCAGGCGACAGAGAGTGAGGATAATGGGTAAATCCTGGCAGGAGGTGCCTTGTGGTGTCCCACAGGGATCGGTGTTAGGGTCTCAATTATTCACATTATTCATTAATGACTTGGATGATGGTAAAGAAAGTCATATGTCCAGATTTGCAGATGATACAAAGTTAGGTGACATTGTAGACAGTCTAGATGATAGCATAACATTGCAAGGAGATATTGACAGACTAGGTAAATGTGCAAAATTGTGGCAGATGGAATTCAATTTAAGCAAGTGTGAGGTTATTCATTTTGGACCAAAAAAGGATAGAGCAGAGTACTTTCTAAATGGGAAGAGGATAGGTATAGTGGATGTCCAGAGGGACTAGGGGGATCAGGTGCATGGATCCTTAAAATGCTACAAACAAGTGGAGGAAATAAATAAAAAAGGCTAATGGAATGCTAGCCTTTATATCTTGAGGATAGGAGTGTGAAGACACAGAGGTTATGCTGCAGCTATACAAAACCCTAGTTTTACCCCACTTGGAAAACTGTGAGCAGTTCTGGGCACTACACTTTCGAAAGGATATTTTTACCTTGGCAATGTCGGTTTACAAAAATGATACCTGGACTATAGGGATTAAGTTATAAGGGGAGATTACACAAATTAATAATAATCTTTATTAGTGTCACAAGTAGGCTTACATTAACGATGCAATGAAGTTAATGTGAAAATCCCCTCGTCGCCACACTCCGTCGCCTGTTCGGGGACACTGAGGGAGAATTCAGAATGTCCAAATTACCTAACAAGCACATCGGGCTTACTCTCTCTTCCAACTTCTTCCATCGGGCAGGAGATCTAAAAGTCTGAGAACACTCACGAACAGATTCAAAAACAGCTTCTTCCCCGCTGTTACCAGACTCCTAAACAACCCACTTATGGACTGATTTGATTAATACTACACTCCTGTATGCTTCACCTGATGCCGGTGTTTATGTATTTACATTTTGGACCTTGTGTTGCCCTATTTTGTATTTTCTTTTTCTTTTATTTTCTTTTCATGTACTAAATGATCTATTTGATCTGCTCGCAGGAAAATACTTTTCATTGTACCTCGGTACACGTGACAATAAACAAACAAACAAACAAACCGGAGCGCCCAGAGCAAACCCACGCAGACACGGGGAGAATGCATAAACTCCGCACAAACAGTGACCTAAGCCAGGAATTGAACCCGGGTCCCTGGTGCTGTGAAGCAACAGTGAACCACTGTGCTACCATGCCACCATGAATTAGGAGAGACTACATAAATTAGGCCAGTTTTTGCTGCAATTTAGAAGGTTAAGGGGTGATCTAGTCAAAGTATTCAAGATATTAACTGATAAAGACAGGGATAAAGATAAACTATTTCCACTGGTTGGAGATTCTAAAACTAAGGGGCACAGTCTAGAAATTAGGGCCAAAGGCAGCACGGTGGCGCAATGGGTTAGCCCTGCAGCCTCACGGCGCCAAGGTCCCAGGTTCAATCCCGGGTCTGGGTCACTGTCCGTGTGGAGTTTGCACATTCTCCCCATGGCTGCGTGGGTTTCGCCCCCATAACCCAAAGATGTGCAGGCTAGGTGGATTGGCCACGCTAAATTGCCCCTTAATTGGAAAAAATTAATTGGGTACACTAAATTTATAAAACATTTAAAAAAAAATTAGGGCCAGACTGTTCAGGAGAGATGTTAGGAAGCACTTCTTCACTCATAGGGTGGTAGAAGTTTGGAACTCACTTCCATAAAGAGCAATAGATGCTGGAACACTTGTTAATTTTAAATCCGACTTAGATAGATTTTTGCTATGGAATGATATTAAGGGATATGGGACAAAGGCAGGTATATGGAGTTAGTTCACAGATCACCCATGATCTCATTGAATGGCGGAGTAGGTTCAAGGGGCTGAATGGCCTACTCCTGTTCCTATGTACCCCCAATGTACATTCACTTGACAGTTAATTCCTAGCTCTTCATGAATAATACAATAATATAACAGTAGCTTGGTGTCAAATTATGTTTGGTAGTGCTCCAGTGAAGTGTCCTGGGATGTTTTATTACATTGAAGATGCTTTATAAATATGTTTAGTTATGGAGGTAAATGTGCGAAGGAGAGACAGAGGGGACCAATCCTTTTTGAAATTCAAGAAGATGATTAAAGAATTGAGAAAGGGTCCAATCTACTGTGATTCCGCAGGGGTTAAATGTCTGTTAAATATATGTCTTTGGCTGTAAATGGACAATTCAGTTCTGAAATATTTCCAAACATTTCTCGGCACAGGCTATCGTGACTTTAATATTTATTTAGGCAGAGCAAGTGCCAAACACAACCTGCTTGTTAAATATGTCTGACTGGAATTGTGATCGGAGCTAAGTGAAGGTTACGGTGGGGATTTGAAGGAAAGCTTTCTTTTTAAAATAAATTTGGAGTACCCAATTATTTTTTTTCCAATTAAGGGACAATTTAGCGTGGCCAATCCATCTAACCTGCACATCTTTGGGTTGTGGGGGTGAAACCCACGCAGACACAGGGAGAATGTGGAAGGAACGTTTTAACGTAGGGAAAGGGAGGAACTGTCCCAGTGGCTCAGCTAGTCTGTGCACTTCCTCGGTTGGCAGGAAGGACCCAAGTTTCAACAATCCAGTAATCTCAGGCCAGTGATTTGGGCATTGCAATTGGCCCCACTAACCCTGGACGGAGGAGGGAAAAAGAATTCCCAATCCGGGCATGTTGACCAACAATGTCTCAAGTCAAAGTCTGGATGGTAAATGCACACACATTGGGCAGAATTCTCCCAAAAAATGACTAAGGGCACGATTCAGTGATTGCATTGCGCCTGACCTGGATCCGGTAGAGCCCCACGTTGGTCCGTTCACGAGTCACCTGACTCACTCCGCCCGGCACGATCTCGACGAGCAAGATCCAGACCTGCATATTTAAATGAGCCATTTGACTCACCTGGCACCCGGAGTCAAAGGCCAAGCTTGGGAGACCTCGCCAGGGCGCCATTTAGCACTGGCTTCCACTAATGTGGGCCAGGCGTAACGGCACCTCAGGGAATCTCACAGGCCATGAGAGATCCCCGGGTGGTAGGGGGTATATATTAACGATCTAGATGACGGGACTGGGGGCATTATGGCTAAGTTTGCCGATGATACAACGATAGGTGGAGGGGCAGGTAGTATGGAGGAGGTGGGGAGGCTGCAGAATTTAGACAGTTTAGGAGAGTGGTCCAAGAAATGGCTGATGAAATTCAACGTGGGCAAGTGCGAGGTCTTGCACTTTGGAAAAAAGAATAGAGGCATGGACTATTTTCTAAACGGTGACAAAATTCATAATGCTGAAGTGCAAAGGGACTTGGGAGTCCTAGTCCAGGATTCTCTAAAGGTAAACTTGCAGGTTGAGTCCGTAATTAAGAAAGCAAATGCAATGTTGTCATTTATCTCAAGAGGCTTGGAATATAAAAGCAGGGAAGTACTTCTGAAACTTTATAAAGCATTAGTTAGGCCCCGTTTAGAATACTGTGAGCAATTTTGGGCCCCACACCTCAGGAAGGACATACTGGCACTGGAGCGGGTCCAGCAGAGATTCACACGGATGATCCCAGGAATGGTAGGCCTAACATACGATGAACGTCTGAGGATCCTGGGATTATATTCATTGGAGTTTAGGAGGTTGAGGGGAGATCTAATAGAAACTTACAAGATAATGAATGGCTTAGATAGGGTGGATGTAGGGAAGTTGTTTCCATTAGCAGGGGAGACTAGGACCCGGGGGCACAGCCTTAGAATAAAAGGGAATCACTTTAGAACAGAGATGAGGAGAAATTTCTTCAGCCAGACAGTGGTGGGTCTGTGGAATTGCCACAGAGGGCGGTGGAGGCCGGGACGTTGAGTGTCTTTGTGACAGAAGTTGATAAATTCTTGATTTCTCGAGGAATTAAGGGCTATGGAGAGAGAGCGGGTAAACGGAGTTGAAATCAGCCATGATTGAATGGTGGAGTGGACTCGATGGGCCGAATGGCCTTACTTCCGCTCCTATGTCTTATGGTCTTATGGACAGGGTAGGGTAGTACCGTGGCACAACCCCTGGCATCTGGGCACCAAGGCACTGCTCGCCTGGCACCTTGGAAATGCCACCTGGACACCATGACAGTGCACCCATAGTACTGCCAGGATGCCTGGAGAACTGCCAGGCTGGCAGTGTCATGGTACCCAGGTGCCAAGTTGGCATTGCCAGGGGCCAGGCCCCGGGGGGGCAATGCCCATTGGAGAGGGGATTAAGTGGGGGATTTCAGGGGCCTCAAGAAGGAAGTGGAGGGGGTGATGGGGGCTCCAGGGGCCTTGAAAAGGTTGAAAGGGTGAGGGGGGGATCAATAAAGCCAGGGGTTGGAGGGGCTGAAGGGGGGAGGGAGGGGTAGATTGGGGCTGCATTCAAAATGGCGCCCTGATCTGCGAGTAGCCGTTCCTGCTGGCGAGCTGAGTGTGGCCTCGGCGGAGACAAACTCCTTGAGGCTTAAGAAAATGGCAAGGTGCTGCTGATTATCAGGGTGATTCTTGGTGCTGCAGTCCCCGATAAATACCCCACCAAACGCGCCCAAAAGCAAACTTCAACTTCTGTCTGCTGAATCGTGCCCAAAGTGTCATTTTGGACAGGAAAAACAGAATGAATCCCACTGGCTGTTCTGGCGCAATTCCCATCACAATTCTCCCACACTCGGTCATTCTTTTGGAGCCCCCTTAGAACCGGTATCAGCACCCACCCCTACCCCTCATCTTTGGCACCCCCCCCCCCCCCCAAATCTTCCCCTTTACATGGCTACAGTCCCTTTCAGGCCCATTGCCAGGGTGCCAGTGGTCACTGCCTTGCCCTGTCTCCAATCACCTCAAGCTCAACCCAACTTGGTCATCATGCCTGGCCTCCACTGATGGAGACCAGTAGTGATTCCCGCCAGCCAGCTGGTGGGGGCGGAGAATCCTGCACTCCGAGAGATTTCAGCTTCGAATGGCTGAACATATTTAAATGAGTTTAATGACTCATTTAAATATGCTCATCTGGTTCATCTCCAATGCAGCAAGAATCAGGTGCCATGGGTGGGGAGCATCGCGCTGCATCCTGCGCCTGGTGCGAACACCGTTTAACAGCTCTCCCACCAGTCTCTGGGTATAGTGGGAGAGAATTGTCCCCATTATATATTAATCAAAGTAATAATCTTTTTTCTGAATGGGGGAGATTGGGTGTTGTGAAAGAGCGGAGGGATTTAAGGATATAGGTTTATAATATATTAAAGCAGTATTAGCACTGCGGCCTCATGGTGCCGAGGTCCCAGGTTCGATCCCGGCTCTGGGTCACTGTCCATGTGGAGTTTGCACATTCTCCCCGTGTTTGCGTGGGTTTCGCCCCCACAACCCAAAAATTGCCAGGCAATCGAGGTGGGTTGGCCACGCTAAATTACCCCTTCATTGGAAAAAATGAATTGGGTACTCTAAATTTATTATAAAAGGAAGCAGCAAATGCGGGAAATGCGCAGAGTGAGAGGCATGTTAAAGGACAATGTTAGGGCAGTATGGTGACACAGTGGTTAGCACTGCTGCCTCACAACTCCAAGGACCCGGGTTCAATTCCAACCTGGGATGGCTGTCTGCGTGGAGTTTGCACTTCCTCCCCATGTCTGCCTGGGTTTCCTCCGGGTACTCCAGTTCCTCCCACAGTCCAAAGATGTGCAGGTTAGGTGGATTAGTCATGATAAATTGCCCCTTAGTGTCTAAAGGGTTAGGTGGGGTTACTGGGTTATGGGATAGGGTGGAGGCATGAGTTTAAGTAGGGTGCTCTTTCCAAAGGCGGGTGCAGACTCGATGGGCCGAATGGCCTCCTTCTGCACTGTAAATTCTATGATATCCTATGACAATGACTCTTTGTCAGAAAATAAGAAATACATAATGTTCATGTAAACTCTGTTTCTCTTAGATGCTCCTTGACCCGCTGAGTATTCCCGACACACTCTGTTCTTATTTCAGATTTCCAGCATTCACATTATCTTGTTCTTACAGCAGGTTGTGGTAATCAAAAGAGGAATACGATACTCAATTTGATGGCATGCAAGAACAACTTGCATTTATATAGCATCTTTAGTATAGTTACCTAAGGCAGGATGTTGTGATTTGGTATCAAATGTTGGCCTTTTTTAATTCTTTCGTGGGGTGTGGGGTGTTGGCCTCGGTGGCTGTGTCAGCATTTGTTTTTTTAAAAAAAGATAATTTATTGAAAGTATAACAAAAAAGTACAGAACAGAAACCATCAAATAGCAATGACGAACAAGCCATAATACAGCAACATTGCATGTAACAGAATAATACTGTTCAATTCCAGCAACCCTACTCCTACCCCCAAATAAACAATACCTACTGTGCCCCACAACCCCCCACTGACGTTTAGGAACTTCTTGAAAAAGTTGATGAACAGCTTCCACCTCATGGAGAACCCCTCATCTATTCCACTAATGGCGACCTTAATTTTCTCCAAGTGAAGAAACTCAGCAAGGTCAAGACCCAACACTTGGCGGATCCGAGGTCCACCACTTCAGCAGAATCCTCCTCAGAGCCAGCAGGGAGGCGAATGCCACCGCACCAGCTTCTTTTCCCACCAGAGCACCCGAATCATCAGCCACCCCAACAATTGCTACCCATGGGGATGGCGTGACTACCATTCCCAATACCTTAGATAATACATCGGTGACTCCCCTCCAGAATCTCACCAGCTTCAGACAGGCCCAGAACATGTGGGTATGGTTCGCAGGGGACCCAGCACACCTTACGCAATGGTCAACTACTCCTGAGAAAAATCGGCACATCCTACGTAAAATGCGCACTACGTACAGCTCTGAATTGGATACGACTTAGGGCGCTATTCTCCAGAAAGATTTTGAAGTGTGGTCGTGAGTGGGAATTGCCACGAGCTTCCCGGTGCTCGACCCAGTGAGGCCGGCAACACTATTCAACATTAATTGATCCACTCAACGATGTCTCACGGGGCAGCACGGTGGCGCAGTGGTAGCACTGCAGTCTCATGGCGCCGAGGTCCCAGGTTCGATCCAGGCTCTGGGTCACTGTCCATGTGGAGTTTGCACATTCTCCCCGTGTTTGCGTGGGTTTCGCCCCCACAGCCCAAAGATGTGCAAGGTAGGTTGATTGAACACGCTAAATTGCCCCTTAATTGGAAAAAATGAATTGGGTACTCTAAATTTATTTTAAAAAATAAATAAAATCAAACAAAACGATGTCTCACGGGCTTCTCACCGCAAATGAAGGCTCACCAGCTGATTCACCAGGATCGCGATTACCAGCCCCCCGCTAACAAGGTCAGGCAGCACTTAAGCTGCACTTGCTCAGCCAACCCAAGTCGGGTCGCAACAATGGTGCCGAGGAGACCGGCCCCAAGATTCGGGGATGCTGACCTGGGAGGCATTTAGACGCAGTGGAGGCCAGGATTTTGTCCTGTTCCCCCGAGGGTCCTGGAGGATGAGCCACAAGGCAGCCAGCATTGCCTGGGATGAGGTGGCGGCAGCTGTGAGCTCGGGGAGTGTGATCAGGAGGACTGGCCTCCAGTGCCAGAGAAAGGTCAACAACCTACACCGGGCAGCACGAGTGAGTAGACACCAATGCCCCCACCCCCCAAGGGAGCATCCCCCCCCCCCCCAACTTCCCATGCGACCCCGAGCCCTTCCTCCACTTCCTCCACCTTCAACCCCCCCCAACCCCTCGCCCTTCCTCCACCCCCTCCACCTTCAACTCCCCCCCCCAACCCCTCGCCCTTCCTCCACCCCCTCCACCTTCAACCCCCCCCTCCTTCACACTCGCCACAACTGTGAACTATGAGTATGGCTAACAACGCCCTCTCTCGGTCTCCTCGGGAAAAGCTCTCCCATAATTGATGAGAGAGGGCCCAGACTGGCGGGGGGTGTCGGAGTTAAGAATCCTCACCTCCTTCGAGGAGCGTGACTGGTGTGGCCGAGAACAGATCGGTCACCCATGCGGAGGGTGGTGGAGGCCGCAGAGGTGAGGAACCACCGGGATCCACCCGGAGGACCTGTCAACCATGAGTTTTTATTGCCTTACTGACTTACCCATCCTTCCCACTGACCAGATGTCCACTCTCCCGCAGGTCCTCCAGCCGATGGTGCTGACCCATCCCGGGCAGCACCCTCTCCTGACTCTCCGAGGAAAACAGCTGTCATCCCCACCCTCCACCAGTGCAGATACACACACCTTGGTGGCACGTGTTAGTGGACAGGCTTTGGAGGCACAATCTGGTGAGCACCACATTGCTGATGATGCACATCAGGTGGAGGCAGGAATCCCCCAGGCGAGACCGCAGTCGGAGATCTGCTGGATCCCAGGACCCAGCTGGGTCCCAGCCTAATGCTGAGCTTGTGGAACAGGGTTACCGGAGCTGATGCAGACATTAGGGTGTGGCGGGGACATTCCGAGGGGGATGTCAGCGACACTCCAGCAGGTCCATAACCACTTAGAGGAGTCCCAGAGGCTAGGGGTGCAGGAGATGCCGTCAGCAATGAGTGGCACCGAGGCTAACACTGCTAGGGTGGCGATCGCAGTGGAGAGCCTGTTGCACAACGTTGGCACCATGAGTGAAGGTGGCAAGGAGTCGCGCAGTCAGTGACGGCCATGGCTGAGGGTCTCAACAGTATCTCTGCCTCACTGAGGGATGTCACCCAGCACCAAGCTATCCTTGACATGTCCTGCTCTCAGATGGGAATGGCGAGGCGCTGCAGAGCTTGTCCAAGTTACAGGTGGCATTGCCGAGGACTGCAGAGCATAGCCCAGTTGCTGAGGAGCATCGCCGAGGGCGTCGACACGATGGTGCAGACCATGAGGAACCACCAGAGTTGGCAGAGGCAGATGATGCAGGGGCAGCTGGGACTCGAGCCGGGGGAGGGGGGGGGGGGGGGGGGGAGGTGGAGGTAGGGAGTGGGGGGCACCATCGGGAGTAGGGTTTGTACAACACATAAAGCGCCTTTTCGCACAACCAGTATGATACCTCTGTCACTACCTTCCGCAATGTGGGCTCACCTCTGGACCCTTTGCCCATGTCTCCAGGCATCCCCCCCCCCCTCCCCATGGTGCTTACACACCCTCCAGCAATGGACATGTCCCAGGAGCCGTGTCCCATCCACTGGGTGTTCGGATGTTGCGTGTGTGGTGTTGTCTCCCGCTGTGTTCAGGCACAATATCCAGGCATCACAGTCTGATTGGGATGCTAGGCAATGACTCCCACATGCTTCATGGCCCGACCACCCACAGGAATCCACTTGGGATGTTTAAAGTGCTCACTTAACCACGATTGCCAATTCCTATTGGCAATAGCCTTTAGCCGCGCAGCCAGAGGCCTTGGCAGTCGGTGGGGGTTACGGGTTGGGGCAGACGGGAAGGGACAGTGGTTGCCCCCGGAAGAGGTACACACAATCCAGGGGTTGGCATTGCGGTGCTGCGAGCGGTTGCCTCCCGATTGCCCCCACAGCACCCCCCCCCACCCCACCATCCCATGGGAGCCCACTCCCAGCTGAGGGTCCCCAGCTGAGGATCCCCCCCCCCCCCTGCCGAGCACTGGGGTGGCGATCCCAGCATCCCTGGACTCGTTGTCTGTGAGCAAAGATGGCTATTCACCTCCTCGGCTTCCAACAGAAGCCCTTCCGCAAGTTCACATTTTTCAAAAGGAGTACTAATCGGCCAGCGTGACCACTTGCTGGGGGAGGCCGAATGACGGGAGGCCATTGGAAATGGGGTGGCTCTCGTTAATTGTATGGCAATGGGGCTTAAGTGATGATAATTGGTTTCTTGCCACACTACAGCGAGATCCCGATTTCGCCTAAGGGAGCTGGCCGGCTGCATCGCAAACTGTTTGGCGCCTGGCGTGAATGTCGTTTTGGCCCCTCCCCCCTCACACCACGTGCGCACGCACACACAACCCCTAATTCCTCCTCCTACTTTTTGTTTATAAATTTAGAGTACCTGATTCATTTTTTCCAATTAAGGGGCAATTTAGCGTGGCCAATCCACCTACCCTGCACATCTTTGGGTTGTGGGGGCGAAACCCACGCAAACACGGGGAGAATGTGCAAACTCCACACGGACAGTGACCCACAGCCGAGATCGAACCTGGGACCTTGGTGCCGTGAGACACCACTGCGATACCGTGCTGCCCCGTGAGACATCGTTGAGTGGTCTGAGACCCCATTCTCTGCCCCCCGCCGAGCGCGATTTCGCCGTGGAGGCTCGGAGAATCCCGGCCCCTATCTAAAACAAAAAAATCATTATGCAAATTTACCTGGTGTACTTTAAAAAAAAAACAATTTTGAATACCCGATTCTTTTTTTCCAATTAAGGGGCAATTTAGCGTGGCCAATCCACCTACCCTGCACATCTTTGGGTTGTGGGGGGTGAAACCCACGCAAACACGGGGAGAATGTGCAAACTCCACACGGCCAGTGACCCAGAGCCAGGATCGAACCTGGGACCTCGGCGCCGTGAGGCAGCAGGGCTAACCCACTGCGCCACCATGCTGCCCTCCTCCTCCTATTTTTGCCGAGTAGACTCCATTGAAGCGTCCTCCTTCTTGGACAGTTCTGCATTTGTAATCGAAGATCTTGCCTTTTCCAATTTCATCCTCCGATAAGAGCCTGTAGTCCTGGAGGCAGTAACATTGGGAACGGACCCACTTCCTTTCTCAGAAAGATTCTGATTTGGAGGTATCTGAACTCATTACCATTGGGTAATTGGTAAGCCTCCGCCAGCTCAGCCAAGTCCACAAATTCCCTTCCCAGGAACAGGTCTTCAAAGCATTTAATCCCCAGACGGTCCCATTCCCTAAATCTGGTCTAGCTGGGAAAATCTGTGGTTACCACAAATCGGGGCCGACATATTCAAAGTGTTGCCGGCAGTGATTCCACACATTCCTTGTGGAAACTACCATTGGATTTGATGAGTATCTATTTGGTGACAGCGGCAGAGGTGCCAAAGCCAGATAGGTCCCCCTATCCCACATCAACCCTTGATCTACCATCCACTCCCGGACTGAAGTAAACGGCAAAGGGGAGTCTAAAGAGTTCTTAAGAAAATGTTTATTCAGCATAACAGCAGTATTTACACAGGACCCAGTTACATATCTCAGAGTCCTCACTCCTTTCTGTCAGCTGCTACAGCGGCTGACCTGTTGTACTAATGCTGGTTAACTCACAGCCCAATCAGCACTAGAGAACAATCATCCCCAGCGGGATGGGTCCCATGCAGGGTTATAACACCTCTCCCCCACAAAGTCCAAAAACTCACAAAATGACCATGGAGGAGAGGCCAAAAAAAATTGAGAACAAAGAGGACTAAAAATCAGCACAACAAAACCGCAATGGCCAGACGACAACAAAAAAAAGCCTTTCAGGGCCAACAGGGCGCCACAAAAACAGGGGGAACAGGATGGACCAGGATGCACTCCACTGAACATTATGTCCGGCCCAACATCCCTACTAACCGCACAAAGGGCAAAGCCGCTAACAGCCAAGCCTGGGGACAGTGCGCACCATAGCGTCTGACCCATCGACCAAAGGCCTTACTGGCATCGTGTAACTTTCAGCCACAAGGGGACCAGACCGGGGGGGGGGGGCGCGGGGGGGGGGGGGGGGCGGGGGAAATCATCAGACAATGTGCAAAACTACACCCCATATACCCCCAAAAATGCTCACCTCAGCATACAGAAAAAAAAATGGGAATTAATTGCGCCCATCGAATGCCCAGGGAGCTGTTGCTCCAGAATTTATATAGTATCGATTCAATCAGGCACATCACACAAATAAAAATATTGCGTCCACACAGCTCAACAGTGTCTGTAGACACAAAACTTGCAGCCATGCAACAACATGAAATGAAAATGAAAATCGCTTATTATCACAAGTAGGCTTCAATGAAGTTACTGTGAAAAGCCCCTAGTCGCCACATTCCGGCACCTGTTCGGGGAGGCTGGTACGGGAATTGAACCGTGCTACTGGCCTGCTTGGTCTGCTTTAAAAGCCAGCCATTTAGCCCAGTAGCCATGTAAAATACCACCGCAGTCCATCTCGTAGTCCCAACCATCATGGAACAGTCTTTCAAATCAGCACCACACTCACAAACTCTAATGACAGTCCAAAAAGCAGCGGCCAACTCCAATAAGGACTCCCCAGTAAGCCATTCTGCTACAGCAAGCCAACATCGCAAAAAGGCCTCAAATGGAAAACAGACAAAATCGTTGTTCGACCATCACCAGAAGTTATCCTGTCGACGTCACCTCCAGTACAGCCAGATACAGCAGACCCCGGAACTCTCCCAGCACACACGCTCCACAAGCAGGAATCAATCCTCGGCCCAGCGCTCACCTGCCATTTTAATACAGGTTCAAAAAAAAGGCCTCGTACCTCAGGCTACATCCTTAAAAACATTTTTGGGAAGGCAGCTGACAGCTCAGGTTCATCCTGGTCACCAATTAAGTAAACGGCAAAGGGGAGTCTGAAGCATTCATAAGAAATACGTTTATTCAGCATAACAGCAGTATTTACACAGGACCCAGTTACACATCTCAGAGTCCTCACTCCTTTCTGTCAGCTGCTACAGCGGCTGACCTGTTGTACTAATGCTGGTTAACTCCCAGCCCAATCAGCACTAGAGAACAATCATCCCCTGCTGGATGAGTCCCATGCGGGGTTATAACACGGACCATGACGATGTTTGCAGCCCAATAATAATTTTGTACGCTTGGGAGTAGCAGGCCACAACCTCGTCTATTCCTCTCCAGAAAAGCTCTCTAAATACAAGGTATCCTCCCCGCCCACACAAAGCTGAGGATCAGCTTATTAACCTTTTTGAAGAACGAGTTGGGCGGGAAGATTGGGCGATTCTGGAATGTAAACAAGAATTTTGGCAGGACCACCATTTTTTACTGTCTCAACACACCCCGCCAGGGTCAGCAGCAACATATTTCATTACCGAGGCACTTTGTGGGATTTGAAATATACAACAGGAGGTCATCTGCTTATAGAGAGAGCCAGTGGTCTAGTCAGCCCCGCTCCAATATCACTCTGTTTCCTAGAGAACCAGAGAGCCATCGCCAATGGCTCAATCGCAAGGGCAAAGAGCAAAGGAGAGAGTGAGCAACCCTGCCTCGTCCCACGCTGCAAGGTGAAGTACGTAGAGTTGATCCCATTAGCCAGAATGCTTGCCTTCGGGGCTTTGTACAATAATCTGACCCGGTCTACAAACTCCTGTTCAAACCCGAACTGTTCCAGTATGTCAAACAAGTATGCCCATTCTACTTGGTTGAATGCCTTCTCGGCATCCATTGTCCCTACAACTTCTAACCCCCTCTCTCCTGCGAGCATCATAATTACATCCAATAGCCTCCCTATATTAGTCGCTCATAGCCTCCCTTTAACAGGTCCGGTCTGGTCCTCTCCAACCACACCCAGACACACCCCTCAATTCGTGTAACCAAAATCTTTGCCAGGTGTTTCGCGTCCACATTCAGAAGTGAGATTGGACGGTAAGATCTTGTTCCAGATTCTTGCCCTTTTTTAGGATAAGCAAGATGGATTCCTGTGACAGCATGGGGGAGGGGGGAAGCATGCCCTTACCCAGCGCTTCATTGTACACCCACACCAGAAATAGACACAGCAGCACGCCAAAACGCTTGTAGAATTCAGCAGGGAACCTGTCTGGGCCTGGGGGGTTTCCGGACTGCATCGACCCCAACCTATTGAGGACCCCAACAACTGCGCCCTTGCCTGATCCACCCTCGGAAACTCTAATCAATCCAAAAAGCGCCGTGTCACCAACTTTTTTTTAGAATTTCTGATAAAAAGGCTTAAAAATTCTATTGATCCCTTCCGAGTCTCTTACCTCCCTGCCCCTCACATCCCTCAGCCTACCTATCTCCCTTTGTTGACGTGTTCTTCTACATGTCAACAGCATGTTAATTAAATACTTGTAACTATATACAAATACACAGTATAGATGGAGCTATCTCCATCCATGTCCATGTGGAGTTTGCACATTCTCCCCGTGTTTGCGTGGGTTTCACCCCCACAACCCAAAGATGTGCAGGGTAGGTGGATTGGCCACACCAAATTGCCCCTTAATTGGAAAAAATGAATTGGGTACTCTAAATTTTTTTTAAAACTACAACCATTACTGAGAATAATAAATAAAACAATAAATAACCTCAGTTGTCACAAGTAGGCTTACATTAACACTGCAATGAAGTTACTGTGAAAAGCCCCGTAGCTGTATATTCAAGATTTATTAATTGAATTTACCTTCCACCAGCTGCTGTGGTGGGGGGTTTGAACCTAGAGCATTATTCTGGTTTCTGAATACTCGTTCAGTGACATTACCAATGCAGCACCGGAGATGTTAGAGCAGGTGGAAAACTGTTTGATCCAAGCGGTGGGTTTTAAGGAGAATATTATCACGTCTCTGGCCAACAGCATATTGACCCTAGATCAAGGACATGTGCCTTCTTACATTACAGTAAGGGTGGCACAGTGGTTAGAACTGCTGCCTCGGGGACGACATGTGGCGCAGTGATTAGCACTGGGACTACGGCGCTAAGGACCCGGGTTCGAATCCCGCCTGGGTCACTGTCCGTGTGGAGTTTGCACATTCTCCCCATGTCTGCGTGGGTTTCACCCCCACAACCCAAAGATGTGCAGGTTAGGTGGATTGGCCACGCTAAATTGCCCCTTAAATGGAAAAAAAATAATTGGATACTCTAAATTTATTTTAAAAAAGAACTGCTGCCTCACAGTGCCAGGAACCCGCACTCGATTCCGACTTCGGATGACTGCCTATGTGGAGTTTGCACATTCTCCCCGTGTGTGCGTAGGTTTCCTCCGGGTACTCCAATTTCCTCCCGCAGTCCAAAGATGGGCAGGTGAGGTGGATTGGCTGTGCTAAAATGTCCCTCGGTATCTCAAAGATATGTACATAAGGTTGTGGGGATAGGGTGGGAGAGTGGGCCTAGGTAAAGTGCTCTTTCAGCAGATCGATACAGATTTGCTGTTAGGTAATTTGGACATTGCTAATTCTCCTTCTGTATACCCGAACAGGTGCTAGAATGTGGCGACTAGAGGATTTTCACAGTAACTTCATTGCAGTGTTAATGTAAGCCTTCTTGTGACGAAAGTAAAGATTATTATTACTTGATGGGCCGAATGGCCTTCTGTAGGGATTCTATGAGTATGGGCAGTACTGTAATCAGTCCCACGTTAACCCTATATATGCTAGACCCTTAATCTACAACCATTACTGAGAATAATAAATAAAACAATAAATAACCTCAGTTGTCACAAGTAGGCTTACATTAACACTGCAATGAAGTTACTGTGAAAAGCCCCGTAGCTGTATATTCAAGATTTATTAATTGAATTTACCTTCCACCAGCTGCTGTGGTGGGGGGTTTGAACCTAGAGCATTATTCTGGTTTCTGAATACTCGTTCAGTGACATTACCAATGCAGCACCGGAGATGTTAGAGCAGGTGGAAAACTGTTTGATCCAAGCGGTGGGTTTTAAGGAGAATATTATCACGTCTCTGGCCAACAGCATATTGACCCTAGATCAAGGACATGTGCCTTCTTACATTACAGTAAGGGTGGCACAGTGGTTAGAACTGCTGCCTCGGGGACGACATGTGGCGCAGTGATTAGCACTGGGACTACGGCGCTAAGGACCCGGGTTCGAATCCCGCCTGGGTCACTGTCCGTGTGGAGTTTGCACATTCTCCCCATGTCTGCGTGGGTTTCACCCCCACAACCCAAAGATGTGCAGGTTAGGTGGATTGGCCACGCTAAATTGCCCCTTAAATGGAAAAAAAATAATTGGATACTCTAAATTTATTTTAAAAAAGAACTGCTGCCTCACAGTGCCAGGAACCCGCACTCGATTCCGACTTCGGATGACTGCCTATGTGGAGTTTGCACATTCTCCCCGTGTGTGCGTAGGTTTCCTCCGGGTACTCCAATTTCCTCCCGCAGTCCAAAGATGGGCAGGTGAGGTGGATTGGCTGTGCTAAAATGTCCCTCGGTATCTCAAAGATATGTACATAAGGTTGTGGGGATAGGGTGGGAGAGTGGGCCTAGGTAAAGTGCTCTTTCAGCAGATCGATACAGATTTGCTGTTAGGTAATTTGGACATTGCTAATTCTCCTTCTGTATACCCGAACAGGTGCTAGAATGTGGCGACTAGAGGATTTTCACAGTAACTTCATTGCAGTGTTAATGTAAGCCTTCTTGTGACGAAAGTAAAGATTATTATTACTTGATGGGCCGAATGGCCTTCTGTAGGGATTCTATGAGTATGGGCAGTACTGTAATCAGTCCCACGTTAACCCTATATATGCTAGACCCTTAATCTACAACCATTACTGAGAATAATAAATAAAACAATAAATAACCTTAGTTGTCACAAGTAGGCTTACATTAACACTGCAATGAAGTTACTGTGAAAAGCCCCGTAGCTGTATATTCAAGATTTATTAATTGAATTTACCTTCCACCAGCTGCTGTGGTGGGGGGTTTGAACCTAGAGCATTATTCTGGTTTCTGAATACTCGTTCAGTGACATTACCAATGCAGCACCGGAGATGTTAGAGCAGGTGGAAAACTGTTTGATCCAAGAGGTGGGTTTTAAGGAGAATCTAAAAGAAACGGAGAGATTCAGAAGGGACTTCCAGAACCTATACAGCCAGTAGTGGGAGGAAGAAATTCTGGAACTATTCTAAATGTTCTGATGAACGCTGAACCTTATAAAAGTTTACTAAGACCACAGTTAGTGCACACAGGAAGAACATTAGACAAGAGGGCACAGCACTGTTCCACAGAGATGCTGCCTGGCTTGAGGAAATAGGAATAGGAAATAAGGTTTAAAAAATTGGGACTGGTTCCATCTGGAGTTTGAAGGGGTGATTTTTGCAAAGGGCCAGCTTAAAATGATGAGGAAAAGGACAAGGTGCATATAAACTGAGGAATTGAAATTGGCCTTGACTGGTGGAGAATTAGCAATCCGTTTTACACACAGCACAATACTCTTTTACAATGCTTCAGTATGAAGTGAGTTGCTTTAATGAGATAGACTGAGGTGATCCCACAATGCTTGCCACCCTCTGCTCAATTCACCTCACTGACAGGGGTGTTTGAATGTCACCCACAGCTGGTCGCTTATTCTGTTTGCTCACTGGAACCACATCTGATTCAATGGTGCAGGGGTTGCTGGGAGACTCGAAGGAGCTCAGTATAAGCCTGCTGATTGCTGTAAGCTCAGGCCGCAGGACACACCGACTACAAGGATGTAGATTTTACTGTCTTGGAGGCAGGTTTGACAGACTTTCTTTTTTGGATCTTGGAGTCAGTGCCTTTCAGCCGAAACCCTATGCTGCCAGCTTTCCCTCACAGTTAATTCCTCACCCAATTTTATGTTTGTAATAATTTGAGGAATCTCCTGTAGGAAGTGAGGGGGGGGGGGCTAAAGAACAAGGGAGCAGCGTGATTTGAAAAGACGATGAATTGGGGAATGGATGACTGGAGTTTAATTTAAGGCAAATTTTTCACAAAGAACGTTTTCTTTTTTTTAAAAGTGTGTTGATTGAAATTTTTTTCATAACAATCAATGCAAACCAGGACAACAAAAGAAAAATGCAAAACACCCAATAAACATTAAATACTAAAACTAAGCTAAACCCCCAAACAGCTGAGAGTGACTAACTCCTTAAAAAAGGAAATGAATGGTGGCCATTTTAGGTAGAACCCTCCGCCAACCCCCTGATGGTGAACTTGACTTTCTTCAAATGCAAGAAAGACATTAAGTCACCCAGCCAAGCAGAGACTCTGGGCGGAGTGGGAGACCTCCAACTGAGTAATGTTCTACTCTGGGCTTTAAATGAGGCAAAGGCGACAACATCTACATCTACCCCAGACTGAATCACTGGCGGATCAGACACCCCGAAGACGGCCACCAGCGGACAGGGGTCCCAACCCACATGGAGTATCTCCAACATGGTATTAAAGAAAGAAGCCCAGAAGCTTGCAGGTTTGGGGCAGGACCATAACATATGTGTGTGGCTAGCCAGGCCAAGAGAACAGCGATCACACCTATTCCCAACATTTGTGAAGAACCCACTCATCCTTGCCCTGGTCAGGTGCGTTCCATGTAATACTTTAAACAGAATGAGACTCAATTGAGCACATGAAGACATGGAGTTGGCCCTGTGAAGGGCCTCACTACAAATTTTGCCAGTAAGAGTGGGGCCCAGTTTACTTTTCCATTTCACCCTCCCTGCTTAACAGAGCAGAATCTGCCAAGGGAATATGGCCATGTAGGTCGAAATAGACCCCGAGCCAGGGATAGAATCCTCTTCATCAAGGAAGAAGGTGGAGCCAAAGGAAGGGAAAGAAAAGCCTTACGCGAAAAATTGCGAACGGGAAAATACCGGAAAAGGCTGGAGTTGGACAGCTAGAAATTTTCAGCTAGCTCCCTGAAAACTGGCAAAGCTTACCCCCACGAACAGATCTCTAACACACACCAGATCCTTCACTTCCCAAGATTGGGTCCAAACTGGAAGGTAGGAAAAGACGATTGTTGCAAATAGGGGCTAGTGATGATAGGGAAAGGAGTTTGAAATGCTGTCTAAACTGCTTCCAAATCCTGAGGGAGGAAATCACCACTGGGTTTGAGGAAAATCTAGCAGGGGAAAAGGGCAATGGTGCAGTGACTATAGCGAGAAGAGTAGAAGTAATGCAGGAACGAGCTTCCATTTGTCCCCAAATAGAATCGGGGTCACTGATCCACAACAATATTTTTGAATCTTAGCTGCCAAGTAATAAAACAATAAATTGGGGAGGACCACCCTCGTTTGTCTGTCTCTTTGAAGCAGAACCCCTAAGGAGTCAAGAATTCTTACCTATTCAAATAAAAGAAGATATCAGTTTGTTGACCTTAAGAAAAAGTTATTTAGGGATAAAAATGGGAAGACACTGAAAAAGAAATAAAATCCTTTGAAGCATGTTCATTTTAATAGTTTGAACACTGCCCGCCAAGGATAGAGGGAGGTTGTTCCACCTCTGCAGATCTACATTTACACTGTTAACCAGACTTTAACTTAACTTAGGAAGTGAGGCCCAGATGTGGGCCACCCAGATTCCCAGATCTTGGAAGCTTGTCTTCACAAGATGAAAAGGTAATGTCCCCAGTTGAGCTCACCTCCCAGAGGGTTAACCGGGAAACATTCACTCTTGCCTAAGTTCAATTTATAGCCAGAGAAGGAGCCAAAGGTATGAAGCAACTTCATGGCCAGGATTCTCTGATCCCGCGTCCAAGTTCTGACTCCGGTGTCAAAAGCTGCGCGGGCCACTCAGGTGTCAACGAGCCGCCAGGCCCAGGTATTAGAACATAGAACAGTACAGCACAGAACAGGCCCTTCGGCCCTCGATGTTGTGCCGAGCATTGTCCAAAACCAAGATCAAGCTATCCCACTCCCTGTCATTCTGGTGTGCTCCATGTGCCTATCCAATAGCTGCTTGAAAGTTCCTAAAGTGTCCGACTCCACTATCACAGCACGCAGTCCATTCCACTCTAACCACTCTCTGAGTAAAGAACCTTCCTCGGACATCCCTCCTATATCTCCCACCCTGAACCCTATAGTTATGCCCCCTTATAACAGCTATATCCACCCGAGGCAATAGTCTCTGAACGTCCACTCTATCTATCCCCCTCATCATCTTATAAACCTCTATTAAGTCACCTCTCATCCTCCTCCACTCCAAAGAGAAAAGCCCTAGCTCCCTCAACCTTTCCTCATAAGATCTATCCTGCAAGCGAGGCAGCATCCTGGTAAATCTCCTTTGCACCCTTTCCAATGCTTCCACATCCTTCCTATAGTAAGGTGACCAGAATTGCACACAATACTCCAAATGTGGTCTCACTCACCAGGGTCATGTACAGTTGCAGCATAACCCCGCGGCTCTTAAACTCAAGCCCCCGTTAATAAACGCGAACACACTATAGGCCTTCTTCACGGCTCTTTCCACTTGAGTGGCAACCTTCAGAGATCTGTTGCCATGAACCCCAAGATCTCTCTGTTCCTCCACATTCCTCAGAACCCTGCCATTGACCCTGTAATCCGCATTCAAATTTTTTCTACCAAAATGAATCACCTCGCACTTATCAGGGTTAAACTCCATCTGCCATTTTTCAGCCCAGCTCTGCATCCTATCAATGTCTCTTTGCAGCCTACAACAACCCTCCACCTCATCCACTATTCCACCAATCTTGGTGTCATCAGCAAATTTACTGACCCACCCTTCAGCCCCCTCCTCCAAGTCATTGATAAAAATCACAAATAGCAGAGGACCCAGCACTGATCCCTGTGGTACACCGCTGGTAACTAAACAAAGAACAAAGAAATGTACAGCACAGGAACAGGCCCTTCGGCCCTCCAAGCCCGTGCCGACCATGCTGCCCGACTAAACTACAATCTTCTACACTTCCTGGGTCCGTATCCCTCTATTCCCATCCTATTCATGTATTTGTCAAGATGCCCCTTAAATGTCACTATCGTCCCTGCTTCCACCACCTCCTCTGGTAGCGAGTTCCAGGCACCCACTACCCTCTGTTTAAAAAACTTGCCTCGTACATCTACTCTAAACCTTGCCCCTCTCACCTTAAACCTATGCCCCCTAGTAATTGACCCCTCTACCCTGGGGAAAAGCCTCTGACTATCCACTCTGTCTATGCCCCTCATAATTTTGTAGACCTCTATCAGGTCGCCCCTCAACCTCCTTCGTTCCAGTGAGAACAAACCGAGTTTATTCAACCGCTCATCATAGCTAATGCCCTCCATACCAGGCAACATTCTAGTAAAGCTCTTCTGCACCCTCTCTAAAGCCTCCACATCCTTCTGGTAGTGTGGCGACCAGAATTGAACACTATACTCCAAGTGTGGCCTAACTCAGGTTCTATACAGCTGCAACATGACTTGCCAATTCTTATACTCAATGCCCCGGCCAATGAAGGCAAGCATGCCGTATGCCTTCTTGACTACCTTCTCCACCTGTGTTGCCCCTTTCAGTGACCTGTGAACCTGTACTCCCAGATCTCTCTGACTTTCAGTACTTTTGAAGGTTCTACCATTCACTGTATATTCCCTACCTGCATTAGACCTTCCAAAATGCATTACCTCACATTTGTCCGGATTAAACTCCATCTGCCATCTCTCCGCCCAAGTCTCCAAACAATCTAAATCCTGCTGTATCCTCTGACAGTCCTCATCGCTATCCGCAATTCCACCAACCTTTGTGTCGTCTGCAAACTTATTAATCAGACCAGTTACATTTTCCTCCAAATCATTTATATATACTACAAACAGCAAAGGTCCCAGCACTGATCCCTGCGGAACACCACTGGTCACAGCCCTCCAATTAGAAAAGCATCCTTCCATTGCTACTCTCTGCCTTCTATGACCTAGCCGGTTCTGTATCCACCTGGTCAGCTCACCCCTGATCCCGTGTGACTTCACCTTTTGTACTAGTCTACCATGAGGGACCTTGTCCTACCTGCATCAATCATCTTTATGACCTCCTAGAAAAACTATCAAGTTAGTGAGACACGACCTCCCCTTCACAAAACCAAGCTGCCTCTCACTAATACGTCCATTTGCTTCCAAATGGGAGTAGATCGTGTCTCAAAGAATTCTCTCCAGTAATTTCCCTACCACTGAAGTAAGGCTCACCGGCCTGTAGTTCCCTGGATTATCCTTGCTACCCTTCTTAAACAGAGGAACAACATTGGCTATTCTCCAGTCCTCCGGGACATCACCTGAAGACAGTGAGGATCCAAAGATTTCTGTCAAGGCCTCAGCAATTTCCTCTCTAGCCTCCTTCAGTATTCTGGGGTAGATCCCATCAGGCCCTGGGGACTTATCTACCTTAATATTTTTTAAGACGCCCAACACCTCTTTTTGGATCTCAATGTGACTCAGGCTATCTACACACCCTTCTCCAAACTCAACATCTACCAATTCCTTCTCTTCGATGAATACTGATGCAAAGTATTCATTTAGTACCTCGCCCATTTCCTCTGGCTCCACACATAAATTCCCTTGCCTATCCTTCAGTGGGCCAACCCTTTCCCTGGCTACCCTCTTGCTTTTTATGTATGTGTAAAAAGCCTTGGGATTTTCCTTAACCCTATTTGCCAATGAAATTTTGTGACCCCTTCTAGGCCTCCTGACTCCTTGCTTAAGTTCCTTCCTACTTTCCTTATATTCCACACAGGCTTTGGCTGTTCCCAGCCTTTTAGCCCTGACAAATGCCTCCTTTTTCTTTTTGACGAGGCCTACAATATCGCTCGTTATCCAAGGTTCCTGAAAATTGCCGTATTTATCCTTCTTCCTCACAGGAACATGCCGGTCCTGAATTCCTTTCAACTGACACTTGAAAGCCTCCCACATGTCAGATGTTGATTTGCCCTCAAACATCCGCCCCCAATCTAGGTTCTTCTGTTCCCGCCTAATATTGTTATAATTAGCCTTCCCCCAGTTTAGCACATTCATCCTAGGACCACTCTTATCCTTGTCCACCAGCACTTTAAAACTTACTGAATTGTGGTCACAGTTCCCGAAATGCTCCCCAACTGAAACTTCTACCACCTGGCCAGGCTCATTCCCCAATACCAGGTCCAGTACCGCCCCTTCCCTAGTTGGACTGTCTACATATTGTTTTAAGAAGCCCTCCTGGATGCTCCTTACAAACTCTGCCCCGTCTAAGCCCCTGGCACTAAGTGAGTCCCAGTCAATATTGGGGAAGTTGAAGTCTCCCATCACCACAACCCTGTTGCTTTTACTCTTTTCCAAAATCTGTCTACCTATCTGCTCCTCTATCTCCTGCTGGCTGTTGGGAGGCCTGTAGTAAACCCCCAACATTGTGACTGCACCCTTCTTATTCCTGATCTCTACCCATATAGCCTCACTGCCCTCTGAGGTGTCCTCCCGTACTACAGCTGTGATATCCTCCCTAACCAGTAGCGCAACTCAACCACCCCTTTTACATCCCCCTCTATCCCGCCTGAAACATCTAAATCCTGGAACATTTAGCTGCCAATCCTGCCCTTACCTCAACCAGGTCTCTGTAATGGCAACAACATCATAGTTGCAAGTACTAATCCAAGCTCTACGTTCATCTGCTTTACCCGTAATACTTCTTGCATTAAAACATATGCACTTCAGGCCACCAGACCCGCTGTGTTCAGCAACTTCTCCCTGTCTGCTCTGCCTCAGAGCCACACTGTCCCTATTCCCTAGGTTCCCCTCAATGCTCTCACCTTCTGGCCTATTGCTCCCGTGCCCACCCCCCTGCCATACTAGTTTAAACCCTCCCATCTGAAAAACCCTCCAGTCTGAAAATTTTCCATCCATCACCACCCTCTGTCTTCTATGTGATAGCCAGTTACTTATCCAATTGGTCAAATTTCCCTCTATCCCACACCTCCTTACTTTCTTCATAAGCCGACCATGGGGAACCTTATCAAACGCCTTACTAAAATCCATGTATACGACATCAACTGCTCTACCTTCATCTACACACTTAGTTACCACCTCAAAGAATTCAATCAAATTTGTGAGGCAAGACTTACCCTTCACGAATCCGTGTTGACTATCCCGAATTAAGCTACATCTTTCCTGGTCATAAATCCTATCCTTAAGGACTTTCCATTAACTTACTGACCACCAAATTAAGACTAACCGGCCTATAATTACCAGGGTCATTCCTATTCCCTTTCTTGAACAGAGGAACAACATTCGCCACTCTCCAGTCCTCTGGCACTATCCCCGTGGACAGTGAGGACCCAAAGATCAAAGCCAAAGGCTCTGCAATCTCATCCCTTGCCTCCCAAAGAATCCTTGGATATATCCCATCTGGCCCAGGGGACTTGTCGACCGTAAGATTTTTCAAAATTGCTAATACATCCTTCCTCAGAACATCTACCTCCTCCAGCCTACCAGCCTGTATCACCCTCTCATCCTCAAAAACATGGCCCCTCTCCTTGCTGAACACTGAAGAAAAGTATTCATTCAACGCTTCTCCTATTTCTTCTGACTCCATGCACAAGTTCCCACTATTGTCCTTGACCGGCCCTAACCTCACCCTGGTCATTCTTTTATTTTATTCACCCCTTCCTAGGGGTCTAGTACAGCGCCGGAGTGGTGTCCGCTGCTCCGCCGCTCGACAGCCGGCGCGGCATGCACGCCATGGCCGTGCCAGCCTCCGGGCAATATGGCAGAGTCCTACAGGGGCCTGGCGCGGAGGAACATAGGCCCCCCCACGGAATTAGCCTGCACGCCGATCGGTAGGCCCCGATCGCGGGCCAGGCCACCGTGGATGCCCCCCGCGAAGTCGGATCCCCCCGCACCCCCCACCAGGACGGCCCCCGCAGCCAGAACTCCAAAGTCCCGCCGGGTGGGACCATATGTAACCCACGCCGGCGGGACTCGGCGGACAATTGGCCCGTCGAGGCGCGGAGAATCGCCGGGGGGGGGCGCTTTCAATGGTCCCCGACCGGTGCGGCAGCGACCCCATGGGTGCCGGAGAATTGGCGGCCCGGTGTTGGAGTGGCGTGCCGTGATTGTTGCGCCCCCCCCCCGGTCCGACGCCCTTCCGCGATTCACGGAAGCAGCCAGATCGGCACAATCGTGTTTTGTGCGGCGCGGTCCAGTGAATCACCCGAGACAGCCAAAATGGCGATTCACCGGTATCCCCGCGATTCTCAGTGCCGGATGGGCCGAGCGGCCTGCCCAAAACGGCGGGTTCCCCCCAGCGCCGTCCACACCTGGTCGCTGCCGGCGGGAACGCTGGGGGGGCGGCCTGCGGGGGTGGGGGGAGGGGGGATCCTACACCGGGGGGGGGGGCCTCAAATGGGGTCTGGCCCACGATCGGTGCCCACCGATCGTCGGGCCAGCCTCTCTGAAGGAGGACCTCCTTTCTTCTGCAGCCCCGCAAGATCCGTCAGACATCTTCCTGCGGGGCGGGTGACGCCAGTTATGCGGCGCCGGCTGCCTCATGTATGCAGCGCCGCCTTTACGCGGCGCCAAGGCCTGGCGCGCGTAAATGACGCGGCGCCGCTCCTAGCCCATTATCGGGCCCTGAATCGGTCGGGATAGGGGCCGTTTCGCGCCATCATGAACCTCAACCGTGTTCACAACGGCGCGAACACTGCCTCCATTTCTGAGAATCCCGCCCCCTATGTCTTTAATGTAGGGGTTGGATCCGTAATAAACAGGAGTAGATTGTCCAAGTAAAGAGACACTTGATGCTCCACCGCACCCTACTAATACCCTAAAGGGCCTCACCACTATCTACCAAGAGCAGTTTTTTAAAAAAAATTTAGAGTACCCAATTATTTTATCCAAATAAGGGCCAATTTAGTGTGTCCAATCCACCTAACCTGCACATATTTGGGTTGTGGGGGTGAAACCCACGCAGACACGAGGGGAATGTGCAAACTCCACAGGGACAATGACCTAGGGCCAGGATCTAACGCGGGTCCTGTGGTGATACACCACTGTACTCACCTACCATTGTACATAGTATATAATAGTTGTGTGTAACGTGGCCCTGTAATACTGTGTATTGTACTGTAGCTCTGTAGAGGTTCGGTCACCGGTAGGTAACCCGACCTGGCCACGGAGAGCTCCGCTTTAGCCACTCTCCCGGGAGTTACGTATAAGAACCCTCTTCTGGGACCGGCCCCATTCTGTCTGGGGTCGTCTGTGTCGGGTAAGCCTCCCATGTAGTATATTAAAGCCTTAGTTAAAGTCTCACATGTCTTTGTGGTTCTTGACGCTTAGTGCATCAGGTCCTCAGTGCCATAGGCAGCAGTGCTAACCACTGCATCACCGTACCTCCTCAAGAGGAGTTCTAGTGCCAGAGTGAACAGGAGTGGGGAAAGTGGAAAGCCCTGCCTCGTGGCCTTATTCAAAGGAAAAAAATCAGAGTTCAAAGTGTTCATACGAACACTGGCAATAGAGGCCCTATATTACAGACGAATCCAGGATACAAATTTATGGCCAAATCCAAACCTCTTAAGAGTCTCGAATAAATTCTCTCATTCCACTCTATCAAATGCCTTTTCAGCATCAAGAGATAGTATCACCTCAGGTTCAGGCACTGAGGAGGGGGAAAGGACAACATTTGACAGGGAACGTATATTGGCCGACATTTAGCAGCCCTTCACGAAGTTTCTTTGACCCAGAGATTATATTTGGGAGGCAAGGCTGCAACCGATGTGCCAACATCTTAGCAAGCAGCCTGACGTCCGCATTCAAAAGCGAGATAGGACGATATGAACCACATTCTTTCGGGTCTTTGAGAAACAGGGAAATAGAGGCTTGGGAGAGGGTCGGAGGCAATGACCCCCAGGATAGGGAATCATTGAACATGTCCAATAATAAAGGTACAAGCCGTTCCGAGTACCTCTTGTAAAATTCAATAGAAAAGCTATCCAGACCAGAAGCCTTGCCAGACAGCATCAGCCCAATACATTTTAAAATGTTGTCAGGGCATAGTGGGGAGTCCAACTGACCTCAACCATCGAGATGGGTAGACCGTCCAGAAAGTCGGACATGACCAATTTATCTGCAGGGGGCTCCAGTCTATAAAGACTGTGGTAAAAGGATTAAAAAGCTGCATTGACCTGCGGAGGGGCGGAAACTAGGTTGCTGCCCGAATTGAGTATCTGAGTGATCTCACGGGAGGCCACTTGACGTTTTAGTTGGTGAATCAGAAGATGACTGGCTTTCTCCCCATCCTCATAAAAAGTGCCCCTGGAACATTGAAGCTGACTTACTGCCCGACCAGTAGACAACAGTTTGAACTGGGTCTGTAATTTTTCCTACTTGCCAATAGCTCTGGAGTAGGATCAAGCGAGTACTGGTGATCCATCTCTAAATCGGAATCCACCAGCCTCTGATGCTCCAACCTGTTGTCTTCAACATATGTGCCCTATAAGTGATAATTCCCCCCCCCCTCCCATGTTCAGAAATGTTTTACCAGCTAACAGAGCAGTGTTAAATCTCCAGGGTGGGCATTGGGTGGGGCCAGACTCGAGCAACAGATCAATAAAGTGGGGGCATGATCCAAAATAACAGTTTCTAGTACTCAGGCGCCACCACTGAAGGGAGGAGAACCCTGGCCGAGATCCACCAAAAATGGGGTTATGTCCCCATGCCTGCCGGAAAATGGGTGCCAATCACTCCAGACTTTTTTCAAAAGGTCCAGAGTGATTCTCTGACTTCAAGAGGGATAACAGGACCCCGCGTGCGCCGCGCAGCTCCTGCTACTGATAAGGGGCCCTGCACTTCCGGCCACGCATGCGCGGAGCCACACAGCGGGCCGGCGCGGAAGAGGATAGCCCCCCCCCCCCCCGGATTGGTAGCCCCCGATCGGTAGCCATCGTGGAGGCCCCCCCTGGAGTCTGATCCCCCCCCCGCCCCCCCACCAGGACGGCCACCGTGGCCGCGATTCTGAGCTCCCGTCAGGTGAAACCATAGGGGAACCATGCCGGCGGAACTAGGCGAGAACTCGGCCGGTCGACCGTGGAGAATCGCCGCGGGGGCTTCTTTTAAAGGCCCCCGACAGGTGGCGCGTCGACCGTGCGCGCGCGACTGGTGTAGATTCTCCGGTCACCGGAAAATCAAGTCGCCGTTTCGGGGCTGATCGCGGGTCTGAGACCCCATTCTCCGCCCCCTGCCGAGCGCGATTTCGCCGTGGAGGTTCGGAGAATCCCGGCCCCTATTGAAAACAAAAAAATCATTATGCAAATTTACCTGGTGTACTTTAAAAAAAAAAAATTTTGAGTACCCGATTCTTTTTTTCCAATTAAGGGGCAATTTAGTGTGGCCAATCCACCTAACCTGGGCGTCATTGCATTGTGGGGATGAGACCCACGCAGACATGGGGAGAATGTGCAAATTCCACACAGAGAGTGGCCCAGGGCCAGGATCGAACCCGGGTCCTCAGCGTCATAGGCAGCAGTGCTAACCGTGCCACCCATGTGTACATGTGAAAATAAAAAATAAAAATCTCGATCATTTGGGTGCAAAAAGCGTCAATGGTCTATCTACCCTCCCCCTCGAGTCATAAAAGAAGACAAAGCCCTGTCTATCCCCGATGGAATAATAGATTTAGGCTTGGAACAATCCATCTGGGGTCCAAAACACAATTCAGGTGCCCGCCTAAAATAAGCTGATGTAAGTCTAGATTGGCGAAGGAAGCGGCAGAGAGTTAGTAAAATTCATTTCTTCCCAGTTGGGGGCGTAAATGCTGGCAATGACAACCGGGATGGTCACCAGCGCACCACAGGCAATAACATATCGACCATTGGGGTCGGCTATAACCTTAGAGAAAAATGAACACTTTTGTTAATTAGAATCGCTGTGTCCCTATCCCTGCCACCAAAACCAGAATGAAAAACCTGTCCCACCCACCCCTTGCACAGCCTGATCTGATCCCTGACATGCAAATTGGCCTCTTGTAAAAAAAAATCTAGATTGGAGTTTAAGCTGTTGAGGTGAGCAAATACCCTCGACCTCTTCACTGGGTCATTCAAACTCCTAACCTTCCAGATGACCAAATGTGTTGGAGTATTGAAGGGGTAAAGCAAAAATATCCACCCAAGATGGCTACAAAGCCAAGTCAAAGACTGGACAAAGGGAAAACAACAGACACCATCAGCAGGCTACCCCCTTCCCTCTCCCAACAACCCCATCGCCATTAAATGTGACCACACCCAAATGTGAATAAGAGCGAGGCAAAGACTTACCCTAATACTAAAATCTATGTTTAACAAAACCAAACAAACCACAAACTCTAAGTTCATTATCTGAAAAAAACACTCTAATGAGCTGCAGCAAGCCCTCCAAAACTGCTCCCACTAATTAACTCTCTAGTTAACAGGGAGACTCCCTGTGCAGCACGGTGGCGCAGTGGATTAGCCCTGCTGCCTCACGGCGCTGAGGTCCCAGGTTCGATCCTGGCTCTGGGACACTGTCCGTATGGAGTTTGCACATTCTCCCTGTGTCTGCGTGGGTTTTGCCCCCACAACCCAAAGATGGCTAGGTGGATTGGCCAAGCTAAATTGCCCCTTAATTGGAAAAATGAATTGGGTACTCTAAATTTAAAAAAGAAACAGGGAGACTCCCAACTGGAGAAAAGGAAAAATAGATAAACATAAAATACCAAAACCCCATTTAACTTGCATGGCCCACCAACGATTAAATGCTGGGCCAAACAACAACATTGAAAAAAACAAGAGAAGCCATATAGTAATGTAACGAACATGGGTAGCAGGGTGGCGCAGTGGTTAGTACCGCTGCCTCACGATGCCGAGGACCCAGGTTCGATCCCAGCCCCGGGTCATTGTCCATGTGGAGTTTGCACATTCTCCCCGTGTTTGTGTGGGTCTCACCCCCACGATCCAAAGATGTGCAGTGTAGGTGGATTGGCCACGCTAAGTTGCCCCTTCATTTGAATTTTTTTTAAAAAACAGTGAACAGAAATCCACAAAGTGTAGAACCCCAATTCTAATCGAAGACTATAACAACTTAACCCCAACAAGAACAAGAAAAACCATGAAATACAAACAATACAACATGCCCGTCGACAGAGCCAAAAACCAAATTGCAACGCACCTAACTTGTGCTTTTTAACAAGCCTCCGCATCCCCAGCATAACAGCAAAATCGTAATTTCCCTCAAACGTTACTCTGAGATGAGACAGATGGACCATCTTGAATCGAACTCCAGTCTTGTACAGGGCAGCCTTGACTCCTTTGAACGGGGTTCCTTTTGTTAACTTTGCACCCATGTCTTGATGCAACCTGATGGAGTGTCCTTCCCACTTAAAATCGCGGTGTTCCCTTGCCCATCGCAGAACCCTCTCTTTTTTCTTAAAGCTGTGGAATCTCACAATCACCGCAGGACGAAGCTTTTGCCGAAGCTTGCAATGGGCCCAGTCCAGTTAAGGCGGGAATGCGGATCCACCCTCACCCACCATTTTAAGGATCATGCCTGAGACATATTCCGTGGGGTAACGGCCCTCGATCCCCTTCGGCAACCCTACAATCCAGATATTCTGTCTCCTGGACCTGTTCACTCGGTCATTCAGCTTGACTCTCAGCGATTTATCAATTTCAGCTACCAAAGTCAGTTAGGATTCCGGCACAGCAATCCGATCGCTATGGTCCGATAACGCCCCCTCCATACTCTTGATCGTGACCCCCTGGACTGCGACGGTCTCATTTGTTTCCCCCAGAGTTGCTTGAACAGGTGCCAAGGCCTCATCAATTGATTGTTTAAGATCCTCCCACACAATTTTTCGATGCTTCTCAAATGTTTTCGCCAAGATATTAGAGAGAACCTTGGCCGGCGGTGGAATGGAAGGAGAGAAAGAAACCGACTCCTCCATCTTACTTGCCATCGAGCTCCGAGTCGCTACTGACTCCATTGACAAGCTTCTGCTCAAAGTTTTCCTATCCTTGATTTTTTGGGGGGCATTTCAACAAGGAGTTGAAAAAACGTTTTTAAAACTCCTTGTGATTTTGTCTTCTCTCCTGAAACGCAGTATCAGTGCCCCTCTGGTACTTTGGTCTCGATTGAGTTGTGGCAGGTTGCTCACTGGAGCTTCCCAACTAATCTTCCCAGTGCCACATGATAGTGAACATAGGACTAGGAGGATTGAGCGATTGAACACATGGTTGGAGAATTGGTGTAGGAGGGAGGGCATCAGATTTTCGAGGCTCTGAGACTGGTTCTGGGGCAGGTGGCACCTGTACAATGTGGACAGATTGCACCTTAGCAGGATGTGGGGACACACTGTAATATTACCACATTTGTGGTTGACACAAAACTAGGTGGGAATGTAATTTGTGAGGAGGATGCAAGGAGGCTTCATGCAGTCTTGGACAGGCTAAATGAATGGACAGGAACATGACAGATGGAATATAATATGAATAACTGAATTTATCCACTTTGGCAGAAAAACTGAAAGGCAGAGTATTTCTTAAATTGTGAAAGGTTGGGAAGTGTTGATGTCCAAAGAGACCTGGGTGTCCTTGTTCATGGGTCACTAAAAGCTAGCATAAAGGTGCAGTGTGCAATTAGGAAGGGAAATGCTATGTTGGCCTTCATTATAAGGGGATTTGAGTGCAGGAGTAAACCTGTCTTGCTACAATTGTATAGAGCCTTGAACGAGACCTCACCTGGAGTGTTTTAAAAAAAAAAAAATTTAGAATGCCCAATTCATTTTTTCCAATTAAGGGGCAATTTAGCGTGGCCAATCCACCTAGCCTGGGCATCTTTGGGTTGTGGGGGCGAAACCCACGCATACACGGGGAGAATGTACAAACTCCACACGGACAGTGACCCAGAGCCGGGATCAAAACTGGGACCTTGGCGCTGTGAGGCAGCAGTGCTAACCACTGCGCCACCGTGCTGCCCTTAACCTCACCTGGAGTGTTGTGCAGTTTTGGTTTCCTTATCTAAAGAAGGACATACTTGCCATAGAGGGAGTGCAACGGAGGTTCACCAGACTAATCCCTGGAATGGCAGGATTGTCTTATGAGAGACTGAGGAAACAGGGCCTGTATTCTCTAGAATTTTGAAGAATGAGAGGTGATTCGCTGAACGTACAAAATTCTGACAGGGTGTAACAGGGAGAATGTAGATCGGATACTTCCCCTGGCTGCTCAGTCTAGAACCAAGGCACTCAGAATAAGGGCAGACCATTTCGGATTGGGATGAGGGGGAATTTGTTTACTCATACCATCCTGGAGTCACGGAAATCCTCCATCACTGTTCTCTATCCAGAGGGCTGTTGAAGCTCAATCATTGAAGCAGGTTAAAACCAGAAATTGATCGGTTCCTGGAGGCGAGTGACATCAAGGGATAGCACGGGAGAGTGGCGTTGAGGTAGATGATCAGCCATGATCGTATTAAATGGCAGAGCAGGCACAATGGGCCGAATGGCCTACTCCTCCTATGTTCTTCATGGTTCCGCCCCTTTCTCCCTAACAATCTCCGTCCTACAATCTTCAAGAATTCGATAGTTCTCCAATTCAGCAGCCCACATTTCCTTTGCTCCACTATTGGTGGACATGTCTTCAGCTGTCTAGGCCCCAAGCCAGTGGTGGGCAACCTGCCGCCTGGGGGCCACATGCGGCCCATCTGGGTTCTGAGTGCAACCCACAAGACATTTTGTTGACCGTTGCCCAGGCGCAGGGTTGACACATTCCACTGATTTCCGTCCTCGTAGTTTTTTTCCTGCCGGTTTGACTAAAGGGATAGGCACTTAAAGCAAGGACAAGTGAAGTGAGGTGGGTGCTGGTTGCTCACAACATTTACTGTGAGAGCTGGGCACTCCCTCTGTGTCCAAAGTGTAAATATTTATTTTGTTTTTACCATTTGAAGTTTTTGATAGTTCTATTAATATATAAATGATTAAACCTTTTCTATAACTCAGTATGAAATATTCAGTGTGTATTAAATGTATTTAATCTTATTCATGGGTCATGGTTAGTGAACATGCCTGATTTCAATCATGCGGCCCACTGAGATGATGGAGGGCCACTCATGCGGCCTCCTCACTGGCCTCAGGTGCCCATCACTGCCCTAAGCTCTGGAATGCTTAAAGGGGTGGCACCTGAGCTGCTCTGTAACTGTTGGGCAGCAGAGCTGTGCAGATAGAAGCAACAAGTTGCAAAGGGACATCAAACAGATAAAATAAACGGGCAAAGCTGTGGTAGATGTTCAGTATGGGAAAGTGTGCGAATGCCCACTTTTCAGCATAATGTGAAGATTGTGGAGGAACATGATGTACCATCAATGACCACGAGACGAGAATGGTGGAACAATTGAGGCTTTATTGCACAAGGTGTTGAGCCTCCGGCAGCTGGAACCAGAATGGGAGCAGCGCAGGACAGCATACACTTTTATACATCGCCTGCTGGGCGGAGCCAGCAGGCTGGGATTTACTGTGGTACCTGTAATACAGTGGCAGTACCGTAATACACGTGTTACCAGTGGTGTTTACCACATTCACCCCCTGTTTAAAAAGTGTCCGGCGGGGGTGAAGAACAACATTACAGATTGAGTCTGTCGGAGGCTCTGACCCTCCGCTGCGATCGCCTCAGTCCTGGTGGTGGTGTGGGCGCCGATGTGGTCACCTGCGACTCCGGGAGCATGTTGGCCTCTCCTTCGTCACCCCTTAGTGGATCCAGTGGGGGGACGGATCCTGCGGGGGTGGGGGCTGCGGTGAGGTTCGCTGGTGGGAGGGTGGGTGGCGCAGGGGTTAACGAGGCAACCGGGGGGGGGGAAAAGCGGTACCACGTCAGGGGTTGTGGGTGGGGACCCAGCGGGTGCCAGGTCCCGGAGGGAGACTGTGTCCTGTCGTCCGTCGGAGTGTGCCACGTAGGCGTGCTGTGGGTTCGCATGGAGGAGGTAGGCTTTCTCAACCAAGGGATCCGATTTATGGCTCCTCACATGCTTCCGGAGGAGGACGGGCCCAGGAACTGTCAGCCATGTTGGGAGCGAGATCCCGGAGGTGGACTTCCAAGGGAAGGCAAACACACGTTCGTGAGGGGTCCCATTAGTAGCATTGCACAGGAGCGAACGGATGGAGTGGAGCGCGTCGGGGAGGACCGCCTGCCAGCGGGAGACCGGGAGATTCCTAGATCGAAGGACCAGCAGGACAACCTTCCAGACCGTCCCGTTCTCCCTCTCCGCCTGTCCGTTTCCCCGGGGGTTGTAGCTGGTCGTCCCACTCGAGGCGATGCCCTTGCTGAGCAGGAACTGCCACAGCTCATCACTCATGAAGGAGGATTCCCGATCGCTGTGGATGTAGGTGGGGAAACTGAACAGGGTGAAGATGCTGTGCAGGGCCTTGATGACAGTGGCAGAAGTCATGTCGGGGCATGGGATGGCGAATGGGAAACGGGAGTACGCATCAATAACATTGAGAAAATACACATTGCGGTCGGTGGAGGGGAGGGGCCCTTTGAAGTCCATGGTGAGGCGCGTAAAGGGGCGGGAGGCCTTCACCAGGTGCGCTCTATCTGGCCGGTAGAAGTGTGGTTTGCACTCTGCGCAGACTGGGCAGTCCCTGGTCACAGTCCTGACCTCCTCGATGGAGTAGGGCAGGTTGTGGGCCTTGATAAAATGGAAGAACCGTGTGACCCCCGGGTGGCAGAGTTCGTTATGGAGAGCCCGGAGTCGGTCCACTTGTGCACTGGCACATGTACCGCGGGATAGGGCTTCCCCGGGCGATACAAGATCTCATAGTTGTAGGTGGAGAGCTCGATCCTCCACCTCAAGATCTTGTCATTCTTGATCTTACCCCGCTGTGTATTGCTAGGCAATATGAAGGCAACCGATCGTTGGTCAGTGAGGAGACTGAATCTCCTGCCGGCCAGGTAATGCCGCCAATGTCGCACAGCTTCCGCAATGGCTTGGGCCTCCTTTTCGACAGAGGAGTACCGAATTTCGGAGGCATGAAGGGTGCGGGAAAAGAAAGCCACGGGTCTGCCTGGTTGTGGGTGGCGGCCAGAGCCACGTCCGATGCATCGCTCGCCACCTGGAAGGGGAGGGACTCGTCGACCGCGTGCATCGTCGCTTTGGCGATGTCTGCCTTGATGTGGTTGAAGGCCCGGCGGGTCTCAGCCGTCAGGGGAAAAACTGTGGACTTGATGAGCGGGCGGGCCTTGTCCGCGTAATTGGGGACCCACTGGGCGTAATATGAGAAAAACCCCAGGCGTTGTTTCAGGGCCTTGGGGCAGTGGGGGAGGGGGAGTTCCAGGAGGGGGGCGCATGCGGTCGGGGTTGGGCCCTAGGACTCCATTTTCCACAACGTAGCCAAGGATGGCTAAGCGGTTGGTGCGGAAAACGCATTTCTCCTTATTGTAGATGAGGTTAAAGAGTTTGGTGGCGTGGAGGAATTTTTGGAGGTTTGCGTCATGGTCCTGCTGATCGTGGCCGCAGATGGTGACATTATCTAGGTACGGGAACGTGGCCCGCAGCCAGTACTGGTCAACCATTCGGTCCATCTCTCGCTGGAAGACCGAGACCCCATTGGTGACGCCGAAGGGAACTCTAAGGAAGTGATAGAGGCACCCATCTGCTTTGAATGCAGTGTATTGGCGGTCCTCCGGGCGGATGGGGAGCTGGTGATAGGCGGACTTCAAGTCAACTGTGGAGAAGACTCAATACTGCGCAATCTGATTGACCATGTCAGATATGCGTGGGAGAGGGTACGCATCGAGCTGTGTGTACCGATTGATGGTCTGACTGTAGTCGATGACTATCCTGTATTTCTCCCCAGTCTTGACTCCCACCACTTGAGCTCTCCAGGGGCTGTTACTGTCCTCAATGGTCCCCTCCCGCAGAAGCCGTTGGACTTCTGACTTGATGAAGGTCCTGTCCTGCGCACTGTACCGTCTGCTCCTCGTGGCGACAGGCTTACGGTCCAGGGTGAGGTTTGCGAACAGTGAAGGCGGATCGACCTTAAGGGTCATGAGGCCACAAACGGTGAGGGCGGGGGCAGGGGTCCGCCGAATTTCAGAGTAAGGCTATGGAGGTGACATTGAAAATCGAGACCTAGTAACAGGGCAGCGCAGAGATGGGGGAGGACGTAGAGCCTGAAGTTGCTGTACTCTACGCCCTGAACGGTGAGGGTCGCGACCCCCGGATTTGCATGGAATGGGATCTGGAGGCCAGGGAGATTTTCTGGGTGACGGGGAGTACCGGGAGGGAGCAGCGCCTTACCATAGCAGGATGGATGAAACTCTCTGTGCTCCCGGAGTCAAAGAGGCAGGTCGTCTCCTGCCCGTTCATCTTTACCGTCGTCGTAGCGGTCGCGAGGTTGCGGGGCCGAGACTGATCAAGGGTGATGGAAGTGAGCTGCGGAAGATGTTGGGAGGTCCCGGGCTGATCAGTGGTGGTGGAGGTAACAGCGGGCCGCGAACGGCCAGGCGAGCAGGGGTCTTGAGGTGCGGTCCAAGATGGCGGCGCCCACGGGGCGCACATGGCAGGCGCCATCAAAGATGGCGGTGCCCACGGGCTGCACGTGGCTTGTGGTGGAGAAGATGGCGGCGCCCCTGGATCACACGTGGGGGGTGTAGCGATGCTGGGCCTGGAAACAGCAGCGACCGACCAGGCCTGGCAAACGGAAACGAAGTGGCCCTTCTTCCCGCACCTGTTGCAGGTCGCGCTCTGCGCCGGGCAGCACTGCCTGGGATGTTTGCTCTGGCCACAAAAATAACATTTGGGCCCTCCGGAGTTGCCTGGCTGCCGCGCAGCGCAGGGTTGCGGTGTACTCGAGTTGGCAGCTGGTGGGGCCCACGATGCCCACGAGGGTGCCGCACGGTCGGAGGTGTAGGCCCCCAGATTACAGGAGGCCACTTCTAGGGAGTTAGCAAGCTGCACAGTCCCTGCAAGATCGAGCGTACCCCCTTACAATAGTCGCTGGTGAATGTACATAGACTTAATGCCCGTGACATAAGCGTCTCTGATTAGTAGTTCAGTGTGTTGGACTGCCGAAACTGCCTGGCAGTTACAGTTTCCTACCGAGTATCCGTAGCGCCCGCAAGAAATCGTGTTGAGACTCCCCCAGGAATTGCCGTCTCGTGGCCAGGAGGTGCCTGGCGTACACTTGATTCACCGACTTGATGTACTGTCCCTTTAGTAGCGCCATTGCTCCTGCGTAGGTGGGCGCGTCCCGGATGCGGGGAAAAACTTGTGGGCTCACCCGTGAGTAGAGGATCTGGTGCTTCTGCGGGTCTGAGAGTTCTTCAGTGGCTGCTCTGAGGTATCCTTCGAAGCAGGCTAGCCAGTGCTCGAAGGCGGCAGTGGCTTCGGCTGCGTGAGGGCTCAGCTCCAGGTGATCAGGCTTGATTAAGACGTTCATCTCGTAAAATCTTGTGCAATAAATTGATGTACCATCAATGACCACGAGACGAGAATGGTGAAACAATCGAGGCTTTATTGCACAAGATGTTGAGCCTCCTACAGCTGGAACCAGAATGGGAGCAACGCAGGAGAGCATACACTTTTATAAGGCGCTTGCTGGGAGGAACCAGCAGGCTGGGATTACTGTGGTACCTGTAATACAGTGGCAGTACCGTAATACGCGTAGTGTGTTACCAGTGGTGTTTACCACAGAACAAAGATTTGGATATCCACAATATACTAAAAACCGGCATTCAGATACAAAAAGCTGTGAACCCCCATCCTTTCCTTGCCTTGCCTGACTGCCTGGAGAGCTTTTCTGCTCCCCATCCCCCACCAACAGGAGCAGTGCCCAGAGGAAGCTGCAAGTCTGGCTGCTAACCTGATTTGAGAGTAGACGCAGACTAGGATTGAAGCTGGGTGCTTTCCAGTCTGCCTGCCTCGAGTACATGTAGCTGTTCAACTGTTTCCTCTCCTGTTCTTTTCTGCTTTGCTGGTGTCCCTTTGGCCTAACTTGGGTCTTCAGCCCCGGCTTCGCTTTAATGAACTGCAGCTATTCTCACAACACGTCACTGAGCTGGCATCTCAGGAGGTGCTTAAGGGAAGCAGAGACCAGTGAAACATTCACTTGATCAGCTTTCTCTCGTGCTGTGCCAGAGGAGCCCAATTAAGTCCGCAAGCAATTTTTAGATTTCCTGTTACAACTGTTCCATTATAAATATCACAAAATGAACTACTGACTGTTGCCTGCCCAAGGTTGTGTGCGGTTTTGGGATATTCTAGAATTTGGTCCTTGCCCTGAAAGGTTTTGTGGATGTTGTGCTGCGATTTCTCATCCCGCTTGTTTTCTGTCCAACTGTAAACCTATGGCTCGCAGGCCGTGGGAGGAAGAGGTGAAGGAACCTGGGCTTGTTTATCTCATGAAAGAGGATTTTTTGAACTGAATTAATCAAATTTTCAACATTGTGAAGCAATTGACAAAGCAAACATTTCCCCTGCAGCTTCTTCCAGGACATTCCAAAGCAATTGTAGCCAATAGAATAGTTATTTTGACGTATAATCACTTTTTGTTGTAGCTTAGCTGAAATCAACAGCATAATCACAAGAGAATAGGGGCGGCACAGTGGCTCCCTCACAGTGCTGAGGACTCGGGTTAGAATCCTTGGCCCTGGGTCACTGTCCATGTGGAGTTTGCACATTCTCCCCGTATCTGCGAGGGTTTCACCCCCACAACCCAAAGATGTGCAGGGTAGGTGGATTGGCCACGCTAAATTGCCCCTTAATTGGAAAAAATGAATTGGGTACTATAAAAAATTTTTTATAGATACATTTGGAATATTTTGTACAATTATTGTCGCCACACTACCAGAGGATGTGGCTGCTTTGAAGGGGGCACAGAAGAGGTTTACCAGGATGTTGCCTGGCCTGGTGCCGTGAGGCCGCAGTGCTAACCCACTGCGCCACCGTGCTGCCCTCCAAATGTGTCTTAACCAAGATTCTGTCCAGCTGCAGCATGATTTGCCAGTTTTTATACTCAGTTCCCCAACTGATGAAGGCAAGCATGCCGTATGCCTTCTTGACTGCCTCATTCACCTGCATTGCCACTTTCAGTGACCTGTGTATCTGTACACCCAGATCCCTCTGCCTGTCAATACTCCTAAACGTTCTACCATTTACTGGAAAATTCCCACCTGTATTAGACCTTCCAAAATGCATTAACTCACATTTAAAAAAAATATATTTTTATTCTCTTCATTTTCAACCTTTTCATCAATAAACAACCAAAGAAAAAACAAACAAAAACAAATACAACAACAATCCCCCACACACAAACCGCCTCCCGCTCAATAAACATCTACCCGTACATTCCAGGTATAAAAACCCCACAAATTAACAATCAATCCGTAAACAGTGTAACCAAAGAGAGCAATACCGCCGACCTCCCTTCCCTCCCCTCCCTGATGTTCAATGGCAATCAATTCTCAGAAGTGCATAATAAACAGTCCCCATTAATTGTGAAACCCTTCCTTTAACCCCTTCAGCTGAAACTTCACCTTCCCGAGAGTCAAAGAAATTCAAGTAGGTCCCCCCAGCAAGCCGTGTCACCGGATGGAGAAGCTGACCTCCACCCCAACAGGAGCCGCCTCCGGGCAATTAGCGAGGCAAAGGCCAACATCTGTCCCTGCAACCGCCTGCCGCCCGAGCCGGTCCGACCCCCCCGAAAAAGGTCTCTAAAGGCCCTGGTTCCAAGATCATGAGCACTACCCCTGAGATGACACTGAAAAATCACCCTCCATTTTCCACTACATAGCCAAGGATGGCTAAGCGGTTGGTGCGGAACACGCATTTCTCCTTATTGTAGGTGATATTAAGGAGTTTGGCCGTATGGAGGAATTTGGAGGTTTGCGTCGTGGTCCTGCTGATTGTGGCCACAGATGGTGACGTTATCTAGGTACGGGAAAGTGGCCCGCAGTCCGTACCGGTCAACCATTCGGTCCATCTCTCGCTGGAAGACCGAGACCTCATGAGTGACGCCGAAAGGAACCCTAAGGAAGTGATAGAGGCGGCCATCTGCTTTGAACGCAGTGTATTGGCGGTCCTCCGGGCGGATGGGGAGCTGGTGGTACGCGGACTTCAAGTCCACTGTGGAAAAGACTCGATACCGCGCAATCTGATTGACCATGTCAGATATGCATGGGAGGGGCTACGCGTCGAGCTGCACGTACCGATTGATGGTCTGATTATATTCAATGACCATCCTGTGCTTCTCCCCAGATTTCACTACCACTACTTGAGCTCTACAGAGGCAGTTGTTGGCCTCAATGAACCCTTCCCGCAGAAGCCGTTGGACCTCCGACCTGATGAAAGTCCTGCCCTGGGCACTGTACCGTCTGCTGCTAGCGGCGACAGGTTTGCAGTCCAGGGTGAGGTTCGCAAACAGGGAGGGTGAATCGACCTTAAGGGTTGTGAGGCCGCAGACGGTGAGGGGGGTAGGGGCCCGCCAAATTTTAAAGTAAGGCTTTGGAGGTGGCATTGAAAATCCAGGCCGAGTAACAGGGCAACGCAGAGGTGGGGGAGGACGTAGAGCCGGAAGTTGCTGAACTCTACGCCTTGGACGGTGAGGGCCGTGATACAGTACCCCGGATTTCAATGGAATGGGATCCGGAGACCAGGGAGGTTTTCTGGTTGACAGGGTGTACCAGGAGAGAGTAGCACCTTACCGTAGTGTGGTGGATGAAGCTCTCTGTGCTCCCGGAGTCAAAGAGGCAGGTCGACTCGTGCTCATTGATCTTCACCATCGCGGTTGCGAGGTTGCGGGGCCGGGACTGATCCAGGGTGATAGAGATGAGCTGCGGTAGATGCTGGGAGGTCCTGGGCTGGTCAGCGGTGGTGAAGGTATCAGCAGGCAGCGAACAGCCAGACGAGCAGAGGTCCTGAGGCGCAGCCCAAAATGGCGCCGAAGATGGCGGCGCCCACGGGGCGCACATGGCGGCGGCATCAAAGATGGTGGCACCTACGGGCCACATGTGGCTTGCGGTGCCCACGGGCCACACGTGGCTTGCGGAGGGGACAATGGTGGCGCCCCTGGGTCGCACATGGGGGTGTAGAAACGCCGGGCCTGGAAACATCGGCGACCGACCGGGCCTGGCAAACAGAAACAAAGTGCCCTTTCTTCCCACACCCGTTGCAGGTCGGGCTCCGCGCCGGGCAGCGCTGCCTGGGGTGTTTGTTTTTTCCGCAGAAATACCACTTGGGCCCCCCCAGAGCTGGCTGCTGCGCGGCGCAGGCTTGCGGTGAGCTGGATTCGGCAGCTGGTGGGGCCCACTATGCCCACGAGGCTGCCGCACGGTCGGAGGCGTAGGACTGAACGTTACGGGAAGCCACTTCTAACGAATTAGCGAGCTGCCTAGTCCCCGCAAGATTGAGTGTACCCCCTTCCAGTAGTCGCTGGCGGACGTACACAGACTTCATGCCCGTGACGTAAGCGTCTCTAATTAAAAGTTCGGTGTGCTGGACTGCCGAAACTGCCTGGCAGTCACAGTTCCTACCTAGGATCTGTAGGGCATGCAAGAAATCTTCCAAAGTCTCCCTGGGGAGTTACTGTCTCGTGGCCAGGAGGTGCCTGGCATACACTTGGTTCACTGGTCGAACGTAATGTCCCTTCAGGAGCTCCATCGCTTCGGAGTAGGTGGGCGCATCCCGGATGAATAGAGGACTCGGAGCTTTGCGCGTCCGAGGGTTCTTCAGCGGCTGCTCTGAGGTAGCCTTCGAAGCAGGCTAGCCAGTGGTCGAAGGTGGACGTGGCGTTGGCTGCTTGAGGGCTCAGCTGCAGGCGATCAGGCTTGATGCGGAGATCCATCGTTTAAAAAATCTTGTTCAATAAATTGATGCACCGTCAATTACCGCAAGATGAGAATGGTGGCACAATCGAGGCTTTATTGAACAAAATGTTGTGCCTCCTGTAGCTGGAACCAGAATGACTGCAGCGCAGGAGAGCACACGCTTTTATACGCCACCTGCTGGGTTGGAACCAGCAGGCAGGGTTTTACCATTGTACCTCTAATATACGTGCAGTTCCGCAATACATATAATATACCACTAATAGGCAACTTCAACTCATTTAGCACATATAACAACATGCAGTGAAAAATAGAGCAACATACACCCCCCCCCCCCCCCCCCCCCCCCGCCCTATGGGCCCGATCCAGTTCATACCAAGAGGGATCTTCCCCTCCCCAACAGCTCCGCCAACATCTTGGCAAAATACTCCGCTGGCCTCGGCCCCTCCACCCCTTCGGGCAGGCCCATGATCCTCAGATTTTGCCATCTAGCTGTTTTCCAGGTCCTCCACTTTGGTTTGCAGACCCTTGTTGGCCTCCATCACCCTCTGCAGTTCCTCACCCATCGAGGTGAGTTGATCACTGTGTTGCGACAAGGCCTCTTCCATTCCCTTCATTTTCTCATCCTGCTCCAGCACCTCGGCCGATGTCCTCATCACCGCCGCCTTCACACGGGCAATCGCCTCTTCCACCAGCGCCTTCAATGCTGCCACCATCTCCTTCCTCATCATCTCCATGTGCTTTGCAAACTGTTTTTCAAGTTCCACAACCATCACCTCGGTCATCTTTTTTGCCGTGAACAATGCGGCCCCACCCAGCGACCAGCCCCCACCATCCTTCCAGTTGCTGAGCAGACCCTTCCACTCAATGGCAAGCCTTCATTCTCCCCCTTCTTCACGGCAGCTTTCCTTTGGGCTTTGGACATCTTTCTTTCTTATGTCTTCCTGCACTTATTTAACCAAAAATTGCCCCTGGGATCGGACATTAAATTCTAAAAGCCCTCCTAAATCCTTGCTTAAGATCCTTCCTACTTTCTTTATATTCTTCAAGGGCTTCGTCTGTTCTCAACATTCTAGATCTTACGAATGCTTCCTTTTTCTTAAAAAATTTTTTTTTTAAGAGTACCCAATTATTATTATTTTTTCCAATTAAGGGGCAATATTAGTGTGGCCAATCCACCTAACCTGCACATCCACGCCACACGGACAGTGAACCAAGGCTGGGATTCGAACTTGGGTCCTCAATGCCATAGTCCCAGTAATAACCACTGCTCCACGTGCCACCCTTTCCTTTTTCTTTTTGACTCGGCTCACAATATCACTTGTTATCCAAGGTTCCAGAAACTTGCCATACTTATCCTTCATCCTCACAGAAACATGCCGGTCCTGACTTTTAATCAACTGATGTTTGAATGGCTCCCACAGTTGCCCCCAATCTAATTTCTGCAGTTCATCAAACTGAGCACCAAAAACCTGCACCACTGAGCCCAGATCATCATCCAGAATATCATTCACAATGGCGGCCACCATCCTGATGCAGGCAGCACCGCTGAGGCGTAGGCCCAAAACGGCCACTGCAAGCTGGACCCCGGCCCAGCCATCACCAACCGCCCCAAACGAACGAGGACTCTTTCTGATTCAACTCAGTTGGTCACCACCAAACTCTGACCAGGATCATCCAGGGACATAGCGCAAGACAAATATTCCCCCCAAAAGATAATTATGGAATGTGCATTGGGATAAAATAAAGGATTAAAAGATGAGTGGAGCCAGAGTTCACAAAAAGACAGCCTTCCCCACGCACACATCATGTCAATTTATTTAAGATATTGACTGAAAATTCATAATATGTGATGCCTGTACTGGCCTTTGTTGTAATGTAGGAAACATGGCAAACAATTTGCACACTGCAAACTCCCACAAACAGCAAGGTGATGATGACCAGATAATCTGTTTTTTGTGATGTTAATTGAGGGTTAAATATTGGCCAAGCCACCAAGGAGAACTCCCATGTCCTCCTTTGAAATAATGCTGTCTTTTGCATCCATCCAAGCAGGTCATTGAGGCCTCAGTTTAATGCGTCATCTGAAAGATAGCATCTGAAAATGAAATGAAAATCACTTATTGTCACAAGTAGGCTTCAAATGAAGTTACTGTGAAAAGCCCCTAGTCGCCACATTCCGGCGCCTGGTCGGGGAGGCTGGTATAGGAATTGAACCATGCTACTGGCCTGCATTGGTCTGCTTTCAAAGCCAGCGATTTAGCCCTCGGCTAAACAGCCCCTGAGAACAGCAATCTCCAACAATGCATCATGCAGTGCTTCCTCGTAAATCTGCATTGGTGCATCGGCCAGTGTTCTGAAGCCCTGGATTGGGAGTGGGTCTTGGAACCCAGAACCCTATGATTCAGGGGCACAAGTGTTATCAATTCAGCGAGTGTGAGAGAGAGCAGGAGCGTGGGCAAGCACGTAAGAGTGAGCATGAGAAAGTGAACCAATTAATTGGTGTAAATTACAAAAAGCACTGAACCCTAATGTACTTCACTCTATATTTCTAACCCCCACCCCATACCCAGAGATCCCCTCTAAATAGTACCTATTTCCCCCCCCCCCCTTTTTTAGCTAAATCATTGTCCATGCCCGAAATTTACCCAGAATCCCCACAGTTCAACTGAAAACTTTTCATGCTGAACTTTGTTAAACGTATTGGGGGGTGGTGGGGTTGTGGGATACAATAGTTCTTTATTATTTGGGGACAGGGGAGGGTTGAGGGTTACTTTCGTTAAAAAAACTCTCTGGGTGAGTGGTAGGTGGGATTGTACATATGAATTATAGAATCATAGAATTTACAGTGCAGAAGGAGGCCATTCAGCCCATCGAGTCCCAACCGGCCCTTGGAAAGAGCACCCTACTTAAAGCTCACGCCTCTAACCTGCACATCTTTGGACTGTGGGAGGAAACCGGAGCATCCAGCGAAAGCCCACGCAGACACGGGGCGAGCGTGCGGACTCCGCACCGACAGTTGGTTTTTACTATGTTATATTATTATAGTGTTATATGATATGTTACTGCATCATGTTATTGCTCTCTGATTGTTTTTGTTTCTGTACATTTTTGATATACATTCACAAACTACCTTTAAAAAAGTATATTTGGAAAAGCTTTTATTTTTTCTTTTAAATTTAGAGTACCCAATTTATTTTTTCCAATTAAGGGGCAATTTAGCGTGGCCTGCACATCTTTGGGTTGTGGGGACGAAACCCATGCAAGCACAGAGAGAATGTGCAAACTCCCCATGGAGAGTGACCCAGAATCGAACCTGCGATCTCGTCGCCGTGAGGCAGCAGGGCTAACCCACTGCACCAGCGTGCTGCCCTGGAAAAGCTGTTATACCGGATATTGGAGGATACCCACCAGGATGGTCACTTCCTCAAAAATGTCAGACTAGGGTAGGATTCTTCCCCTTCTGAATCCACACTACTGTTAGCCAAGTTGGCTGTATTCATGATTTGAGCCTGTCCACGCTTTTAGTGACTTCATTGTTTTCCACGGGTCCTCTCAAGATTGAGGAGTCCAATGCAAGATCAGCATGGATGTCCACAGAACTGTCAGTGCATGTTGTCGTTGTTGGTGCTCAGGGGAGCTTCTGCAGCTGTGTCACCTCTGGCCTACCTCTCAGTTTGTCAGATGTTGCGAGTTTGACGTCGATGGCCTTCGAAACATGCCTATACAGATTTCAGTGCTTGCCTCCCAGTGGACCGGTCGACTGTAATGCTTTCCTAAGAGAGGTGAACTGCAATGCAGAGGTTTGTAATGCTCTTTGTAGGGTATCCTTTGCACCATTTGACCATAAGACCATAAGATATAGGAGCCACTCGGCCCATCGAGTTTGCTCCACATTCAATCATAGTTGATATTTTTCTCACCCCCATTCTCCTGCCATCTCCCCATAACCCCTGATCTCCTTATTAATCACAAACCTATATATCTCTGTCTTTAAGACACTCCGTGATTTGGCCTCCACAGCCTTCTGCGGCAAAGAATTCCACGGATTCACCACCCTCTGGCTGATGAAATTCCTCCTCATCTCTGTTTTAAAGGATTGTCCCTTTAGTCTGAGATTGTGTCCTCTAGTTCTAGTTTTTCCTATTAGTGGAAACATCTGCTCCACATCCACTCTATCCAGGCTTCGCAGTATCCTGTAAGTTTCAATAAGATCCCTCCTCATGTTTCTGAACTCCAACGAGTACAGACCCAGAGTCCTTAACCGCTCCTCATATGGCAGGGATCATTCATGTGAACCTCCTCTGGACCCTTTCCAAGGCCAGCACGTCCTTCCTTAGATATGGGGCCCGAAACTGCTCACAATACTCCAAATTCGGTCTGACCAGAGCCTTATACACCCTCAGAAGTACATCCCTGCCGAATGGCCTCCTTCTGTTTTCTAGCCCTCTTGACATGAATGCTAACATTGCCTTCCTAACTACTGACTGAACCTGCACATTAACCTTAAGAGAATCTTTTTTAAAAAATTAAGAGTATCCAATTCATTTTTTCAAATTTAGCATGGCCAATCCACCTACCCTGCACATCTTTGAGTTGTGGGGCTGTCATGATATGCAAACATGCAACCAATCAACACTCAGAATAGGACACAGCCAATGGGCAGTCAGGACACTCAGAGGTGGCATCACCACAAGGGGGCATGACATAAACACTACAAAAGGGATGAGGCACTCACACCCTGCCTCTTTCCACAGACAGATATCTAGAGAGTTAGACAGGGTTGATCAGCAGCATCACACCCCAGCACGTGGCTTAGAGCGAGCTGGTACAGTTAGACTGAGTTACTACAGTTAGATTAGCAGAGAGTCGAACTCATTTGAGAACTGTATTAATAGTTCAATAAACACGCTGAACTCATTTCAGAGTCTGGAGCATCCTTTAGTTAAGACTGCATCAAGTAGCAGCCTGTGTTATCCGAAGCAGCATAACACACCAGGGGCGAAACCCACGCAAACACGGGGCGAATATGAAAACTCCACACGGACAGTGACCCAGAGCCGGGATCGAACCTGGGACCTCGGTGCCGTGAGGCAGCAGTGAACATAGAACATAGAACATTACAGCGCAGTACAGGCCCTTCGGCCCTCGATGTTGCGCCGACCTGTGAAACCACTCTAAAGCCCATCTACACTATTCCCTTATCGTCCATATGTCTATCCAATGACCATTTGAATGCCCATAGTGTTGGCAAGTCCACTACTGTTGCAGGCAGCGCATTCCACGCCCTTACTACTCTTTGAGTAAAGAACCTACCTCTGACATCTGTCCTATATCTATCTCCCCTCAATTTAAAGCAATGTCCCCTCGTGCTAGACATCACCATCCGAGGAAAAAGGCTCTCACTGTCTACCCTATCCAATCCTCTGATCATCTTGTATGCCTCAATTAAGTCACCTCTTAACCTTCTCTCTAATGAAAACAGCCTCAAGTCCCTCAGCCTTTCCTCATAAGATCTTCCCTCCATACCAGGCAACATTCTGGTAAATCTCCTCTGCACCCTTTCCAACGCTTCCACATCCTTCCTATAATGCGGCGACCAGAATTGCACGCAATACTCCAAATGCGGCCGCACCAGAGTTTTGTACAGCTGCAACATGACCTCATGGCTCCGAAACTCAATCCCTCTACCAATAAAAGGTAACACACCGTACGCCTTCTTAACAACCCTCTCAACCTGGGTGGCAACTTTCAGGGATCTATGTACATGGACACCAAGATCTCTCTGCTCATCCACACTGCCAAGAATCTTACCATTAGCCCAGTTCTCTGTCTTCCTGTTATTCCTTCCAAAATGAATCACCTCACACTTTTCTGCATTAAACTCCATTTGCCACCTCTCAGCCCAGCGCTGCAGCTTATCTATGTCACTCTGTAACTTGTAACATCCTTCCGCACTGTCCACAACTCCACCGACTTTAGTGTCATCTGCAAATTTACTCACCCATCATCCTACGCCCTCCTCCAGGTCATTTATAAAAATGACAAACAGCAGTGGCCCCAAAACAGATCCATGTGGTACACCACTAGTAACTGGACTCCAGTCTGAACATTTCCCATCAACCACCACCCTTTGTCTTCTTCCAACTAGCCAATTTCTGATCCAAACTGCTAAATCACCCTGAATCCCATGCCTCCGCTTTTTCTGCAGTAGCCTACCGTGGGGAACCTTATCAAACGCTTTACTGAAATCCATATACATCACATCAACTGCTTTACCGTCATCCACCTGTTTGGTCACCTTCTCAAAGAACTCAATAAGGTTTGTGAGGCATGACCTACCCTTCACAAAACCGTGTTGACTATCTCTAATCAAATTATTCTTTTCCAGATGATGATACATCCTATCTCTTATAAACCTTTCCAAGATTTTGCCCACAACAGAAGTAAGGCTCACTGGTCTATAGTTACCGGGTTGTCTCTACTCCCCTTCTTGAACAAGGGGACAACATTTGCTATCCTCCAGTCTTCTGGCACTATTCCTGTAGACAAAGATGACTTAAAGATCAAAGCCAAAGGCTCAGCAATCTCCTCCTTAGCTTCCCAGACAATCCTAGGATAAATCCCATCCGGCCCAGGGTACTTATCTATTTTCACACATTCCAGAATTGCTAACACCTCCTCTTTATGAACCTCAAGCCGTTCTAGTCTAGTAGCCTGAATCTCAGTATTCTCCTCGACAACATTGTCTTTTTCCTGTGTGAATACTGACGAAAAAGCACCTCTCCTATCTCCTCAGACTCCAAGCACAACTTCCCACTACTGTCCTTGACTGGCCCTACTCTTACCCTAGTCATATGTTTATTCCTGACATATCTATAGAAAGCTTTAGGGTTATCCTTGATCCTACCTGCCAAAGACTTCTCATGTCCCCTCCTGGCTCTTCTTAGCTCTCTCTTTAGGTCCTTCCTAGCTAACTTGTAACTCTCGAGCGCCCTAACTGAACCTTCATGTCTCATCTTTACATCAGCCTCCTTCTTCCTCTTGACAAGTGTTTTGACTGCTTTAGTAAACCACGGTTCTCTTGCTCGACCACTTCCTCCCTGTCTGACATGTACATACTTAGCAAGGACACACAATAGCTGTTCCTTGAACAAGCTCCACATTTCCACTGTGCCCATCCCCTGCAGTTTTCCTCTCCATCCGATGCATCCTAAGTCTTGCCTCATCGTATCATAATTGCCTTTCCCCCAGATATAACTCTTGCCCTGCGGTACATACCTATCCCTTTCCATCACTAAAGTAAACTTAATCGAATTGTGGTCACTATCACCAAAGTGCTCACCTACTTCCAAATCTAACACCTGTCCTGGTTCATTACCTAGTACCAAATCCAATATGGCCTTGCCTCTCGTTGGCCTATCTACATACTGTGTCAGGAAACCCTCCTGCACACATTGGACAAAAACAGACCCATTAAACAGACCCATCTAAAGTACTCGAACTATAGCGTTTCCAGTCAATATTTGGAAAGTTAAAGTCCCCCATAACAACTACCCTGTTGTTTTCGCTCCTATCCAAAATCATCTTTGCAGTGCTAACCACTGCGCCACCGTGCTGCCCACCTTAAGAGAGTCTTGAACTAGGATTCAAAGTCCCTTTGTGCTTCTGATTTCCTGATCATTTCCCCATTAAAAAAATTGTCTATGCCTCCATTCTTCCTTCCAAAGTGCATAACCTCACACTTTTCCATACTCTATTCCATCTACCACTTCTTGGCCCACTCTCCTAGCCTGTCCAAGTCCTTCTGCAGCCCGCCTGCTTCCTCAGTACTACCTGTCCCTCTGCAGATCTTTGTATCATCTGCAAACTTAGCAACAGTGCCCTCTGTTCCTTCTTCCAGATCGTTAATGTATATTGTGAAAAGTTGTGGTCCCAGCACCGTCTCCTGAGGCACACCACTAGTGTTGCTAATTTTCTCCTTGGTTCAATTGCTCTGTTTTATTACCTTTGCTCTTGAGTCGCCAGGTATCTTTATGATACCGCCACGAGGTTCAAGTCCGAGTAATGATCAATAATCCAATACACCGATTAGTAAGATTTAAATCAAAGCACATTTATTAAACAAATTATTAGCTACTCATGCACAAATTCTATGTCTAAGCTACTTCTACAACTAACAGGCCTATACTTAACTTTGGACTGGCCCACCAGGTCAGGGGAACAAATGGCCTTTCGTTCGGGTTCTGAAGTTGGTACGGATTGGTAGCTAGGAGCTCCTATCTCGTAGCGAGCGTTGAATCAAGACTTACGATTGTCGGTCTTCACTGCACCGGTCACGGTCAATGTTGGTTCGTTGTTGCTGGGTGACCCGGGCAGGAAGAAGAGCTGAAGAGGAGCTGCTGAAGAGTGAAGAGCGGAGTGAACTTGGGGCTCAACTCTTATAGTCCCCAGGGGCTTCCCGCCTTTCGGGGCGGACCCTGTACGTGATCCCAAGTGATTGGACTTTGTCCCAATAGCTTGGTTCGATTTTCTCCAATACTGGAGCGGTTCCCTGATTGATGGGCGGTCTTGAGGTGCTCGTTCACCTCCTTTGTTTTGGCTCCTGCTGACGCCGAGGAGTCTGGCTTTGCTTTGTGTGTCCAAAATGCTACTTATTGTTCCCGGGGATTGCTTATCAGTATGCAGATGGCTGCTACTTTGTTATGCTGATGGTCGCTGGTATCGATGTTGTCTGGTTTTTGCAGAGGTAAATACACAGCAAACCTGCAGCTGCTGGTTTTTGTCTTGTTGGCTGACTTTCCCATCAGCCTTTGCCGATCGCCATTTGAAATCGGGAGTTGGCCACTTTAGGTGGCTACAAACCCTCCTTGTGATCCTAACGCGAAGCGTGAAGGATCACATAACTGTTGCTTTCCATTCCCTGACTTGGGGGGCACTTCTTTCATGGCCTCTACACTGACCATAGGTATGCAAAAAAAATTTTAACTGACAATTCTAAGGGGCGCTATGTCAAACAGGGACATGCATTACAAAACAAAAAAATGGGAACCTCTAACTGTTCTTAATACACTACACTCACTTAAACATTTCATCACTCTAACTTCCTCAACCATACAAACAAAATCATCGCAGTTTATACACATTTTTCCTGGCTTGGCAGTCAAGCTCAGGATCGTACAATTTGCTCATGAACAGTTCTTTACATTTCTTTATTTACAATAAAACAGCAAATGAATGCTCTTTATTATAGATCGCGGGGGTCGGGGGTCTGGTTGTATCCGAAAATAGGGGGTCTGATCCTATATACCGGGGTTCGAGCGCGGTAGGCTCTCCTTCTCCATTTCCGTAGACGCATAGTCTGCACAATGCAACAGAGTATCGCTAATGCTAGTAAGGTTTCTATTACATATGACAGAGAGTACCAGGTTATAAACCTGGCACACCAAGATGGTGTGGTGTCGCTGGTGACTGGGCTCTGGGTACTGTGGGGAAGTGAAACATTAACGGCTGGGGGGCTTGAGGTCATGGGGTTCACGTTCACTCGCAACCACATGTCCATAAAGATAAGCCATCCGGAGGATGTCCTCATGGTGCTTCTTCTCTTCTTTTCTTTTCTTCTCCGGTCCTGGAGATTCGAGTTTTCTGTGGAAACAAGCATAGTGTCTGTAACTATCTTGGTTTAACATCTCGTACGATAGTCTGTCTGTCCTTTAGTGCCAATTACTCCCTTTATAATTGGTCACTATGGGTGACTCCCTCATTTTTTTTTTCAAAAACCGAATTTTAGGACAAGACACACTTACAAATAATGAACCAGTGCGAGCCGTCTCGCAGACTGTGCAATTTACCATCCAAATGTTTCAGAATGTAAATAGCATGTGGTTGGCAACCTAAGGGTTACCTGAAACAAAACAAAACTTTTTGAACTAAAATTTCCAAAATGAGGTGCGTATGGACCGCGACGGGTAAGAGTTGGATGGGATCCCCGGGTAGGACGGCGACCAATGCCGTGTCTCCCCTACCCGAGCGTAGTTAACCAGAGGGGGGGTTCCCAGGCAGGGCGGGTCCCAATGCCGTTTCTCCACTGCCTGAGCAACCGACAAGAACGGGCAAAAAATGTCGTCATCGTGGTGGGGCTGCCATAGTGGTTCTTCCCTTGACCAGAAGGGCAGTTATGAACGGGCGTCTGGTACCTTAACAAGTCTCTGCAGACAAGCTAGTTCCCTGAACTGGTGTCTGGCAATAGTGAGTCTCTGTGGGCAAGTCCTCAGAGGTTACGGCTGAAAAGGCGTGGGGCCGTGAAATTTTTTTTTCCTGTCTGACATACAACATTTAACACAACACTACAATCAACATAAAACATGCTGCAGGTTCCATCAGAAAGGACACCACTTCTCCCAAGCGGTTCCTTTCAAGACATCATCTGGACACCTCAGTTCTCGGTTGCGAACAGGGTCACAAAGGGGTTCCCGGTTTGGGAGTCAGACCCAAGGTCGTCATCTTCTCCCGGGTGCCAAACTCTTGAGTGTATCAGGGCTGATAGGGCTGCGTGGTGTGAGGTGGGGTCGCTCTCGTTGTTGCGGACGAGTTGGAACGAGTTATCTCGGTGCCAATAGTTGGTGTCTAGTTGTGTGGGGACAGAATCGGGGTCGTCATGGTAGTTCGGTGGTCGGTGGTGGGGTTTATTTAGGAAAGTGATCATGAAGGGATCACTCGGATCGTAGTCGGAATCGCTGGGTGTGGGGCCTGTTGCATGGGGATAGTAGGGAGGCGTGCTGTGGCTATCGTCCAAGTCACAGTCGCTGTCTCTGCTGCTGCAGTCTGTGGGCGTTCCGGGGCGGAGTGTATATTTTGGGGGTGGAGTCGAGGTCGAGTCCGTGGCTGGGCTGGACGTGTTGGGGGATGGTAGGGTTACGTTGGCTGTGGGCAGGGCGTGGTGTGCTGCGTCGAACATGATGTGGTGTGCGTGGTTGGACTGCGTTCCATATGCCTTCAGCTGGTTGATATGGAACCACGCAGTCTTACCGTTGGGATACTTTATTTTATATACGGAAGGGCTTACTTTGTCCGCAATGGAGTACGGACCCGAGTATTTTGGTGACAGGAATGTGCTGGGGTTATATACGGAGAGCATAACTTGCTGTCCTATACTGTACTCAGTCGCATGCACTGTCTTGTCGAAACAAGCCTTGCTTTGTTTCTTTCTGGTGCCCAATTTTACTGCGGCTGCTAACTGAGCCGTTTTAACATTTTCAACTAATTGCTCCACTGCTTTCTCGTGTGTGAGGGCCGTCACTTCGGGGCTGGTCAAGTCTAAACCTAATAAATATTCTGTGCCTTTCATGGGGTGTCCGGTCATGAGGGTGTGTGGGGTGTAACCTGTGGAAGTAGAAATTGTATTACGCAAAAACATCAGCGCAAAAGGGAGGACTGAGTCCCAAGTGGTGTTGTTCTGCTGGACCATTTTTCTGAGGGTGGATTTTAGGGTCCGATTCATGCGCTCCACGATACCACTCGACTGTGGGTGGTATGCTATGTGGAATTTTTGGGCGATGCCAAATATCGTGAGGACGTTCTGCATGACACGTACCGTAACATGGGAACCTTGGTCTGATTCAATGCTGCGGGGGAGTCCCCATCTTGTAAAGATGTGGTGGGTCAAAAACTTGGCGGTGGTTTTTGCAGTGTTTGTGCGGGCTGGGAATGCTTCCACCCATTTCGTAAATGTGTCAATTACCACAAGTACATATTTATAGCCATTCCTGCAAGGGGGCAATGGTCCTATAAAATCAATCTGGAGGTTAGTCCAGGGGCCATTAACGGGCCGGGTGTGGCTGAGTTGAGCCTTTTTGGCATATCTGTCCAGATTATTCTGGGCACGGATAAGACAATTCTCGATGTAGTGGTTTACATCTTCCTTTAAATTCGGCCACCAACAAAGCTGCTTGAGATGGGCTGTAGTGGGATCGATTCCCTGATGTTCATGACCGTCATGGAACAAACAAATCAGTTGATTTCTGTCCTGTTCAGGAACCACATAAAGGGTGTCTTTTAACATTTTTGAACCTCTCATAGAGAGCTGGATAGTTTCCTTTTACAATCTCCTTGAGATTGCTGTCCTGCTTCTGGGCCTCCACTAGATCCTCAATCTTTGTCTGTGAGACCTGAACTGCACTCACTAGTGCGCTTTCGGGGGGGTGTCCAAAAATATCCATGCCTGGAACCTGCTTAAGCCAGTGCGTCGGCTTTCACATTTCCAGGGGGGGAGGAACGATGGTGACTACGAACTTTGATTATCCCAAAGGTCCTGTTCTGGGCTCTCTGTAAAATATGATGGAGCAATGGGGCTGAGGGGAGGAGTTTCCCATCTGCGGAAACAAATCCTTTTGCTTTCCACAGGGGCAGGAATTCCGTGAGGCTGTTGCAGACATAGAGGCTGTCCGAGTATATGTCTGCTGGGCTGGGGAAGGAATCTGGGTGTTCCACTATATACGCAATGGCAACGCGCTCTGCTGCCTGCGTGCCTAAGTGGCCTGGCAGTTTTATCGATATTTCCTCGAGGGCGCGTCCCTGCGCGTCCTCAACATATATACCACAACTTGTTACGCGCTTCCCATCCAAGACTGTGGAAGATCCATCCACATAGATCTTTATGGATGGGCTCACACGTGTCCGTGTGCTGGGGGGCTCTGGGTTGAACTACCTATCTTTCTGGGGGGTGTTTTAGCAATAAAGGGGCCTGTGTTGTGGTGTGGAGAGATAATTTTGCATTCATGGGGGGTTCCGGGGTACTATAAGTTGTCGGCTAAATAGGTGTGCGTCTTTGTCCTTTTAACAGTGATGTTCCGTCCCTGCAAGAGAAGGGTCCATCTAGCTGCTCTAATCTGGCTTACTGTACCGTCCTTGAGTCGTCCGTCCAGTAAACGTTGGGTGGGGGTGTGTTCGGTGAGAATTGTGATGGGGTTCAGTCTGGTAATATGTGAAAAATACTGCACTGCCCAAAATACTGCGAGCAGGTACCTCTCACAGGCTGAAAATCCCTGCTCCACAGCATCTAAAATTCTGGAGGCGTAGGCTACGGGCCTTAACTGGTAGTGCCATTCCTGGAGGAGCACGGCCGAAAGGGTGCGGTCTGTGGTCGCTACCTCTATGGCGTAAGGGGAAAGCGGGTCTGGAACTTGTAGTGCGGGGGCTGCTATGAGTGCCTGTTTTAAAGAGTCCACAGCATCCGTATGCTGCGGAAGCCATTCCCAGGGGGCTCCTTTCTTTAGGAGGTCTGAGAGGGGTGCTGCCTTGCTGGCGAAACTGCCAATGTGGTTTCGGCAGTAGCCAACCAGTCCTAAAAACGACCGGAGGGCAGAAACGTTCTGGGGAAGGGGCAATTTAGCAATCGAGTCAATCCTTTTATGCTCGATCTCGCGTTTATCATGTGTGATAATTGTTCCCCAATATATCACTTTATCTTCCAAAATCTGGGCCTTTTTGGGGTTGACTTTACAACCGATTGAGTGTAAGAGTTCCAGGCGTTCGGACAGAAGCTCAATGTACTCTTCCTTGGTGTCTGTCTGCAATAGTAGGTCGTCTACGTACTGAACCAGACATTTGGGGCGAGAGAATTTGGCTAAACCATTTGCCAGCTGTCGGTGGAAAATGGAGGGGGAGTTGTGGAAGCCTTGTGGCAGGCATGTCCACGTGTACTGCTGTGCTTTAAAGGTGAAGGCAAATTTGTACTGGCACGCCTTTGCCAATGGAATGGACCAGAATCCATTACTGACGTCCAAAACCGTAAAGAATCGGGAATTGAGTCCATGCTTGAGCATGGTCTCGGGACTTGTGGCTACTGTGGGGGCTGCTGCGGGGGTGATTTTGTTGGGTTCCCGGTAATCAATGGTCAGTCGCCATGATCCATCGGGCTTTCTCACTGGCCAAATCGGGGCATTATTAGTGGAGGCTACTGATCGAAGTACGCCCTGCTCTAATAAGCTTTCTATTACTTTTGAGATTTCTCCCTCTGCCTCTTGGGGAAATCCATACTGTTTTTGGGGTCTCGGGTCAGGTCCTGTTATCTGTACGGAGCCAGTCATCCGTCCACAGTCGTGCTTGTGGGTCGCGAATGCTGCCCTGTTCTTTTGCAGAACTGCCCTAACCTGCTTGTCCGTACTGAGCGTGGTCGGGTTGAACCAAAATCTGCCTACTGCGCTGTGGTAATACCAGGTATTGCAGTACCTGAGAGGTGAATGACCATTGGCTAGACCTAGGGGTCTACCATTGGCTAATGTACATAGCCCCGCCCTGAGAGGCAGGGTATAAGAACTGATGCCATCCCAGCAGCCTTCACTTTCTGTATCATCGCTGCTGGGTACAGTTCTAGCTGATTAAAGCCGATTAGATATGACTCCCCTTCGTCTCGAGAATTATTGATTGTGCATCAATTTAATCAGCTAGTACGTTTGAAGGATGGATCTCCGCATCAAGCCGGCGTGCCTTCAGCTCAGCCCCCACGCAGACAACTCTGCTGCGACTTTTAAGCATTGGCTGGCGTATTTTGAGAGCTACCTCGAAACGGCTGCCGACACCCCCACGGAAAGGCAGAAGATACACCTCCTACGCTCGAGGGTCAGCCCTGCGATCTACCCCCTGATCGAAGGGGCGGCGAACTATGCTGCAGCTATGGAGCTGCTAGAAGGACATTACATCCGTCCACTGAACCAGGTCTACGCCCGTCACCTGCTGGCAACTAGACGGCAGAGCCCAGATGAAACACTGGAAGACTTCTATCGGGCACTAATAGTGCTGGGCCAAAACTGCGGCTGCCCAGCAGTGACGGGGAGCAAGCACACGGAACTTTTAATTCGGGACGCTTTTGTGGCAGGTATTACTTCCCCCGACATCCACCGAAGGCTCCTTGAAATGGACACACTGGGCCTTACTGAGGCACAGGCCCTGGCAGAGTCCATGGACGTTGTGTACAAGAACGCACTTGCTTTTGCCCCCGCTCGCACGGCGCCCCCCCTGGGCTGCGTGGCACCCCGCCACGGCAGTCCCCCAGACTTACCCGCTAAGCCCGCAGACCTGCGCGGCAAGACGGCCCGCTACCGCTGCCGGCCAACGCTGCTTCTTCTGCGGCCAGGCGAATCATCCGCGCACGCGCTGCCCGGCCCACACCGCCACCTGCAAAGAGTGCGGCAAGAAAGGCCACTATGGTCCGGTTGCGGTGATGCACTGCTAAGCCGCACGTTTCGGCAGCTCTTATCGGGAGCCCCAACGGAATTTTTTTTCGACTTAACTCAGTGTGGGGTGACGAAGGAAGGAGTCCCCCCGGGTGTGTAATGAAAGGAGCGGCGGTATTGGCCAGATTACGAAGGATCCTTTGGAGCAGCGGCAGAGAAGAGAAGGGAGAAGCAAGATGGCGGCGGATGGAGCCCAGATGGTACGGGGCCCGGACCAGCAGGAGTTTCTCCGACGATTTGTGGAGGAGCTTAAGAAAGAGGTGCTGGCGCCGATGCTACTGGCAATCGAGGGACTGAAGGAAACACAAAAGGTCCAGGCGACGGAGCTCCGTGGAGTGAAGGCAAAGGCAGTCGAGAATGAAGATGAGATACAGGGCCTGGTGGTAAAAACGGAGACACACGAGGCACTACACAAGAGGTGCATAGAAAGGCTGGAAGCCCTGGAGAACAGATCGAGGAGGAAAAACCTACGGATTCTAGGTCTCCCCGAAGGAGCAGAGGGAGCTGATGTTGGGGCATATGTGAGCACGATGCTCCACACGCTAATGGGAGCTGAGGCCCCAACGGGCCCCCTGGAAGTGGAGGGAGCGTACCGGATCCTCGTGAGAAGACCAAAGGCAGGTGAAACACCAAGAGCAATAGTGGTGAAGTTCCATCGCTACATGGACAGAGAGATGGTCCTGAGCTGGGCCAAGAAGGCACGGAGTAGCAAATGGGAGAATGCGGTGATACGGGTGTATCAGGACTGGAGTGCGGGGGTGGCGAGAAGGAGGGCGAGCTTTAACCCGGGCCAAGGCGGTGCTCCATAGGAAGAAAATAAAATTTGGGATGCTGCAGCCGGCGCGATTGTGGGTCACGCATCAGGGCAAGCACCACTACTTCGAGACGGCGGATGAGGCATGGACATTCATCCAAGAAGAGAAACTGGACTAGATTTGAGAGTTTGATGTTTGGAGAGAAGCAGCAAGGTGGTGGTACAGGAATGTAAAGTGGGGAAAGGGGAGGGCTATTGTACAGCGATGGTGGACGGGGAATTTCTCTCTCCCCGATGGGGGGGACACGAAGAAATGTGGGCGCCGGTGGAAAAAGGGACAGGGAAGGGGAATGAGGGAACTGCGCCATAGGGGGCGGGGCCGAGAGGAAAGCGCGGATATTTTCCCGCGCTATGGAAATTATAGCGGGAAAAAGGGACACAGGAAGGAAGGGAGCCCCACACGCAGGGAGGTCAAAGAGTGAACGGGGGAAGCCGAGGTCAGCCAGAGTTAGCTGACTTCCGGAAGCAATATGGGGGGAGTAACCAAGCTAGAGGGGGATCTAGCGGGGGGGTGGGGGGGATTAACTGGGTTGCTGCTGCTGAGTGCAAGGGGGAGCTGGTAAGAGATGAGGTGACCGGGGCGGGAAGGCGCTGCCTGGGGGACAGACGGGTGCGCGGGACCTGGATGGGGAAATGGCCTAAAAAAGGGGATGGCTAGTCGGCGGGGGGGGGGGGTGAATGGCCCCCCCAATCTGGCTGATCACGTGGAATGTGAGAGGCTTAAATGGGCCGATTAAGAGGGCACGGGTGTTTGCGCACTTAAAGAGACTGAAGGCGGACGTAGTCATGCTCCAGGAGACGCACCTGAAGGTGGCGGATCAGGTTAGATTAAGAAAAGGATGGGTGGGACAGGTATTCCACTCAGGGTTGGACGCGAAAAACAGAGGGGTGGCAATATTGGTGGGGAAACGTGTATCATTCGAGGCTAAGAATATAGTGGTGGACAGTGGGGGCAGATATGTGATGGCGACTGGCAGACTGCAGGGAGAGGCGGTTGTGCTGGTGAATGTATATGCCCCGAACTGGGATGAGGCGGGATTCATGAAGCGAATGCTGGGACGTATCCCGGACCTGGAGGTGGGAAGCTTGGTAATGGGGGGGGGGATTTTAACATAGTGCTGGATCCAGGGCTAGACCGGTCCAGATCCAGGACCGGGAGAAGGCCGGCAGCGGCCAAGGTGCTTAAGGGATTTATGGAACAAATGGGGGGAGTGGATCCGTGGAGATTCGCCAGGCCGATGGCTAAAGAGTTCTCTTTCTTCTCCCACGTCCATAAGGTATACTCCCGGATAGACTTTTTCGTTTTGGGAAGGGCACTGATCCCGAAAGTGGCAGGAACGGAGTACTCGGCCATAGCCGTTTCAGACCACGCCCCGCATTGGGTGGATTTGGAACTAGGAGAGGAAAGGGAGCAGTGCCCACTCTGGCGACTATATATGGGACTACTGGCGGACGAGGGGGTCTGCGGAAGGGTGAGGGGGTGTATTAAGCGATACCTGGAGGTCAACGACGATAGGGAGGTTCAGGTGGGGGTAGTATGAGAAGCGCTGAAGGCGGTGGTTAGAGGAGAACTGATCTCCATCAGAGCCCACAAGGGGAAACAAGAGGGCAAAGAAAGAGAGAGATTAGTGGGGGAAATTTTGAGAGTGGATAAAAAATATGCGGAGGCCCCAGACGAAGGGCTATACAGAGAAAGACGAAGACTACAGACGGAGTTTGACCTGCTGACCACGGGAAAGGCAGAGGCACAGTGGAGGAAGGCACAGGGGATGCAATATGAGTATGGGGAAAAGACGAGCCGGCAGTTGGCCCACCAACTTCGGAAGAGGATGGCGGCGAGAGAGATCGGGGGAGTTAGGGACGAAACGGGAAATATGGAGCAGAGAGCAGGGAAAGTGAACAAGGTGTTCAAGACCTTTTATGAGAGGCTATATGCGTCCCAACCACCGGGGGGAAAAATGTTACACTTTCTGGACCAGCTAAGGTTCCCGAAGGTGAAGGGGCAGGAGTGGCAGGTTTGGGGGCGCCAATCGAGGTGGATGAGGTGATTAAAGGACTGGGGAACATGCAGGCAGGGAAGGCCCCGGGACCAGACGGGTTTCCGGTGGAATTCTACAGGAAGTATATGGATCTGCTGGCCCCGCTCTTGGCGAGAACCTTTAATGAGGCTAAGGAAAGGGGGATGCTACCCCCGACAATGTCGGAGGCGACGATATCGCTAATCCTGAAACGAGATAAAGACCCGCTGCAATGCGGGTCATACAGGCCTATCTCGCTCCTAAATGTAGATGCCAAACTGCTGGCAAAAGTGATGGCGACAAGGATAGAGGATTGCATCCCAGGGGTGGTGCATGACGATCAGACAGGGTTTGTAAAGGGGAGACAACTGAATGTTAATGTACAAAGGTTGCTGGGGGTGATGATGACGCCCCCACCGGAGGGGGAGGCAGAGATAGTGGCGGCGATGGATGCAGAGAAGGCATTCGATAGGGTGGAGTGGGACTATCTGTGGGAGGTGCTGAAGAGGTTTGGGTTCGGTGAGGGGTTTATTAGATGGGTCAGACTCTTATATGGGGCCCCGGTGGCAAGCGTAGTCACAAACCGGCAAAGATCGGGGTATTTTCGGCTACATAGGGGTACAAGACAAGGGTGTCCCCTGTCCTCGTTACTGTTCGCGTTGGCAATTGAACCACTGGCCATAGCGCTGAGGGATTCTAAGAAGTGGAGGGGGGTGCTTAGAGGGGGAGAGGAGCACCGAGTGTCGCTCTACGCAGATGATCTACTGCTATACATTGCGGACACGGTAGAGGGGATGCCAGAAGTAATGCAGATACTTAGTGAGTTTGGAGAGTTCTCGGGATACAAACTAAATATGGGGAAGAGCGAGCTTTTTGTAATGCACCCCGGGAACAGGGATGGGGGATAGATGCTCTGCCGCTGAGGAGAGTGGAAAGGAACTTCCGATACCTGGGGATCCAGGTGGCCAGGAACTGGGGAACCCTGCATAGACTTAACCTGACGCGACTGGTGGAGCAGATGGAGGAGGACTTTAAGAGGTGGGATATGGTGCCGCTGTCGCTGGCGGGCAGAGTGCAGGCAGTTAAAATGGTAGTCCTCCCGAGGTTTCTTTTCGTGTTTCAGTGCCTCCCCATTCTGATCACAAAGGCCTTTTTTTAAAAAATAGACAGGAGCATTACGAGCTTTGTGTGGGCAGGAAAGACCCCGAGAGTAAAGTGGGGGTTCCTGCAGCGCAGTAGGGTCAGAGGGGGACTGGCGCTGTCGAGTTTGAGCGACTACTACTGGGCCGCCAATGTGTCGATGGTCTGTAAGTGGATGAGTGAGGAAGTGGGAGCAGCGTGGAAGAAGCTGGAGATGGCGTCCTGTAAGGGAACGAGCCTAAAAGCGCTGGTGACGGCGCCGCTGCCGTTCTCCCCGAAAGGTACACCACAAACCCAGTGGTGGTGGCAACCTTGAGGATCTGGGGGCAGTGGAGGCGACACAGGGGAGTGACGGGTGCCTCGGTGTGGTCCCCGATAAGGAATAACCACAGGTTTGTCCCAGGGAGGATGGATGGGGGTTCCAGTGTTGGCAACGAGCAGGAATTAGGAAGCTGAGGGACCTGTTTATAGACGGGACGTTTGCAAGTCTGGGAGCGCTAGAAGAAAAATATAAGTTGCCCCCGGGGAACGCCTTCCGGTATATGCAAGTGAGGGCATTTGCGAGGCAACAGGTGAGGGAATTTCCGCAGCTCCCGACGCAGAGGATCCAAGATAGAGTGATTTCTGGGGTATGGGTCGGAGAGGGCAAAGTGTCCGAAATATACCGGGAGATGAGGGACGAGGGGGAGGTGATGATAGAGGAGCTGAAGGGGAAATGGGAAGAAGAGCTGGGGGAAGAGATTGCGGAGGGGCTATGGGCTGATGCCCTAAGTAGGGTAAATTCCTCGTCCTCGTGTGCCAGGCTTAGCCTGATTCAATTTAAGGTTCTACATAGAGCACATATGACGGGAGCAAGACTGAGCAGGTTTCTCGGGGTGGAGGACAGGTGTGGGAGGTGCTCGGGAAGCTTGGCGAACCACACTCACATGTTCTGGTCGTGTCCGGCACTGCATGAGTTCTGGGGGGGGCATGGCAAGGGTAATTTCAAAGGTGGTGAAGGTCCGGGTCAAGCCAGGCTGGGGGTTAGCTATATTTGGGGTTGTGGAAGAGCCGGGAGTGCAGGGGGCGAAAGAGGCCGATATTTTGGCCTTTGCGTCCCTAGTAGCCCGACGTAGGATTCCACTCAAGTGGAAGGAAGCGAAACCCCCAGGCGTGGAGGCCTGGATAAACGACATGGCAGGGTTCATAAGATTGGAACGAATAAAATTTGCGTTGAGAGGATCGGCTCAGGGGTTCTCCAGGCGGTGGCAACCGTTCCTTGACTATCTCGCGGAACGATAATGAAAAGATAGAAATGACAGCAGCAGCAACCCGGGGGGGAGCACTATTTGGTGTTTTTGCTATTTGTTTTTTTTCTCTTTAGTTGTTGTTGTTAGTTCACTATATTATTTAAATAATGTTATTTACCAGTTAATGTATAATCCCTTGTTGAGTTGTAAAAACGGAAAAATTTTGTTTGAAAAATTTTAATAAAATATATTTTTAAAAAAAAGAAAGGCCACTATGCCGCGGTCTGCCTGGCTCGCGCCGTGGCCGCGGTCTTCCAGGTCCCGGCCGTCCAAGGCCCACCACAGCCTTTCTTTCAGGTCCCGGCAGTCCAAGGCCCACCACAGCCTTTCTTTCAGGTCCCGGCAGTCCAAGGCCCACCGCAGTCCTTTCTTCAGGTCCCGGCAGCCCAAGGCCCACTGCAGTCTTTCTTGCAGGTCCCGGCCGTCCATAGATTACATAGAACATACAGTGCAGAAGGAGGCCATTCGGCCCATCGAGTCTGCACCGACCCACATTAATCCCTCACTTCCACCTTATCCCCGCAACCCAATAACCCCTCCCAACCCTTATGGACACTACGGGTAATTTAGCATGGCCAATCCACCTAACCTGCACATCTTTGGACTGTGGGAGGAAACCGGAGCACCCGGAGGAAACCCACGCACACACGGGGAGAACGTGCAAACTCCGCACAGACAGTGACCCAGCGGGGAATCGAACCTGGGGCCCTGGCGCTGTGAAGCCACAGTGCTAATCACTTGTGCTACCGTGCTGCCCAAACGCCCGCCACCGCTCTTCTCTCCGCAGGCAGCATGCGACCCGCGGCCATTTTGCCCCTCCGGCAACCACGCTGGATGGGTGGGCCATTTTGTCCCTCGCCGCCGCCATCTTCGGAATCCCCGTCCCCGGACTCCATGTGCGACCCATGGCTGGCGCCGTCTTGGATGGGGCCTCAAGCCCCCAGCACAGCTGACTACGCGCTGCCCGACCAGAACTCCCCCTTGCTGCAGCTGGCCTCCGTTACCCTGGATCAGAGTCGGCCCCGGACGCTAGCGAAGGCCACCACAACGATCGCCATCAACGGCCACGTGACGTCGTGTCTGATCGACTCCGGGAGCACGGAAAGCTTTGTCCACCCCGACAAGGTAAGGCGCTGTTCTCTTGTCACCCATCCCGTAAAACAAAGGATCTCCCTGGCCTCCGGGTCACACGCAGTGCAGATAAAAGGGTTCTGCCTAGCGAACCTCACTGTCCAAGGCAGGGAATTCCGCAATTTCCGCCTGTACGTGCTGCCACACCTCTGCGCAGCCACCCTTCTTGGGCTGGATTTCCAGTGCCACCTACGAAGCCTGACCGTTAAATTTGGAGGCCCTATACCCCCCCTTACTGTCTGCGGCCTCGCGACCCTTAAGGTCGACCCGCCTTCCCTGTTTGCGAACCTTACCCCAGATTGCAAACCCGTCGCCACCAGGAGCAGGCGGTACAGTGCCCACGACCGGACCTTCATCAGGTCCGAGGTCCAACGGCTGCTGAAGGAAGGGGTCATCGAAGCGAGCAACAGCCCCTGGAGGGCTCAAGTAGTGGTGGTAAAGACCGGGGAAAAACATAGGATGGTCATCGACTATAGCCAGACCATCAACAGGTTTACGCAGCTGGACGCGTACCCTCTTCACCGTATAGCCGACCTGGTAAACAGGATTGCGCAGTACCAGGTCTTCTCCACGGTGGATCTCAAGTCCGCCTACCACCAGCTACCCCTCTGTAATAGTGACCGCAAGTACACTGCCTCCGAAGCAGATGGGCAGCTCGACCACTTTTTAAGGGTTCCCTTCGGTGTCACGAACAGGGTCTCGGTCTTCCAGCGTGAGATGGACCGAATGGTTGACCGTTACGGCTTACGCGCAACGTTCCCGTATCTTGATAATGTCATCATCTGTGGCCATGACCAGCAGGACCACGACACCAGCCTCCGAATATTTCTCCAGACCGCGACTCCCCTTAATCTGACCTACAATAAGGAGAAATGCGTGTTTAGCACCGACCGTCTAGCCATCCTAGGCTACGTAGTGCGAAATGGAGTCGCAGGCCCCGACCCTGAACGCATGCGCCCCCTCATGGAGTTCCCCCTCCCTCACTGCCCCAAGGCCCTAAAGTGCTGCCTCGGTTTCTTTAGCTATTATGCACAATGGGTCCCTAATTACACAGACAAGGCTCGACCCCTGATCCAGTCCACAACCTTCCCCCTGTCGACAGAGGCCCGCCAGGCCTTCTGCCGCATCAAAGCGGACATCGCAAAAGCCACGATGCGTGCCATCGACGAGTCCCTCCCCTTCCAGATCGAGAGCGACGCGTCCGACGTAGCTCTGGCGGCCACCCTCAACCAAGCGGGCAGGCCCGTGGCTTTCTTCTCCCGCACTCTCCATGCTTCCGAAATTCGCCACTCCTCGGTCGAAAAGGAGGCCCAGGCCATAGTAGAAGCTGTGCGACACTGGAGGCATTACCTGGCCGGCAGGGGATTAACTCTCCTCACGGACCAACGGTCGGTGGCCTTCCTGTTCGATAATGCACAGCGGGGCAAGATAAAAAACGACAAGATCTTGCGGTGGAGGATCGAACTCTCCACCTACAATTACAAGATCTTGTACCGTCACAGGAAGCTGAACGAGCCTCCCGATGCTCTGTCCCGCGGCACTTGTGCCACCGCACAAGTAGATCGCCTCCGAACCCTCCACGAGGACCTCTGCCACCCGGGGGTCACTCGTTTCTTTCACTTCGTTAAGACCCAAAACCTGCCCTACTCCATCGAGGTGGTCAGGACAGTCACCAGGGACTGCCGAATCTGCGCGGAGTGCAAACCGCAATTCTACCGGCCAGAGAGAGCGCATCTGATAAAGGCTTCCCGTCCCTTTGAACGCCTCAGCATGGACTTCAAAGGCCCCCTCCCCTCCACCGACCGCAACACGTACTTCCTGAACGTGATTGACGAGTACTCCCGGTTCCCATTCGCCATCCCCTGCCCGGACATGACCACGACCACCGTCATCAAGGCCCTCCAAAGTATTTTTACACTGTTCGGTTTCCCCGCATACATTCACAGTGATAGGGGGTCCTCCTTTATGAGCGACGAACTGCGTCAATTCCTGCTCAGCAAAGGCATCGCCTCCAGCAGGACGACCAGTTACAACCCCCGGGGAAACGGGCAGGTAGAAAGGGAGAACAGAAAGGTCTGGAAGACCGTCCTGCTGGCCCTTCGGTCCAGGAATCTCACAGTCTCCCGCTGGCAAGAAGTCCTCCCAGTGGCCCTTCACTCCATTCGGTCGCTGCTATGTACTACCACAAACCAGACACCTCACGAACGTCTCCTTGTTTTCCCCATGAAGTCCTCCTCCGGGACCTCGCTCCCCACCTGGCTAGCGACACCCGGACCCGTGCTGCTGCGGAAACATGTGAGGGCGCACAAGTCGGACCCGCTGGTCGAGAAGGTCCACCTGCTGCATGCCAACCCCTAGTATGCCTACGTAGCGTTCCCCGACGGCCGCCAAGACACGGTCTCCCTTCGGGACCTGGCGCCCGCCGGAGCCCCACGCGCACCCGCACCATTGCCCCCCCCCCCCCCACAGCACCTGACCGGAGGGTCAGTACTGCCGCCGGAGCCCCTACCCAGCGCCGAACAGGCACTGACGCCCCCTACTGGCACCCCTCCCCCTGCCCAGTTTTCGCCCCAACAGCGCCGCCTAGGGGTGACGAAGCTGCCTGGGAGGAAGACACCACGTTCCCGGAGCCACAACCGCCGGGGCCCCCACCAGGATCGTCGCCAAAACTCAGATGCTCCAGAAGGACGACCAGGCCACCCGATCGTCTGATTGCTGCACCATAAACACTTCTTCTGTTACCCTCGACATCACGGTACCTCCATACCTGGTCCTACCATGCAAACGGCGACTGTAAAGCTGGCCATCACACCGCTGGGTTCTTTTTTAACAGGGGGTGAATGTGGTAATACCAGGTATTGCAGTACCTGAGAGGTGAATGACCATTGGCTAGACCTAGGGGTCTACCATTGGCTAATGTACATAGCCCCGCCCTGAGAGGCGGGGTATAAGAACCAATGCCGTCCCAGCAGCCTTCACTTTCTGTATCATCGCTGGGTACAGTTTTAGTTGATTAAAGCCGATTAGATATGACTCCCCTTCATCTCGAGAGTTATTGATTGTGCATCATGCACTAATTTTGTTAGCGTACTCTCCTATGTTGAGCGTTGCGGGGGCTCTTGCGGATTTTGCCATCTTCCAGACACACTGGTTGACTGGATCAAATGAAAGATGATGGGAATTCATGAACTCGATTCCCAGAATGTGTTCTGCTGTGTGGGGCAGGTCAACTAAAACTACGGGGTGCTTGGTGGTGATGGTACCGATTTGAATGGGTACCGGGGCTGTGATGTGTCCCTGCTGTGAGTGGCCTGAAAAGCCGCTGAGGGTGATAGTGGCTGTAGTGGGCCACGTGTCCTTTTGAAACATGGTGAGGAATTGATTGTGGTGCGGGACCCTCCTGTGTCCCAGAGAAACTCGATGGGCTGTCCCCGAATTTTTGCTGCAACTACCGGTCGTCCGGACCTATACCAAAGAGTGTCGCAGACCCAACTGGGGGAGCCCGTACACCGTCAGTCCGTTCTGGTCAAGTCCGTCTGATCTGAACGGGCGCTAACGCTATGAATGGGCTCTGTCTTTTTCTTACTCAGAGTGCCCGTCTGCTGGGCTCTCTGTGGCTTTTTAGTGGCATTGCACTGTCTTGTGAAGTGTCCCAACTGTCCGCAGTTGTAACACTCCTGTGACTTGGGTGGGGGGCTGTTCTTTCCTTCATTTACCCATGCGGGGTTCTGGTGTGTTTTTACTGCCTGCATATCTGCTCCGGCCTGCTTTTCCTCGGGATTCTTGACTGCGGGCTTACTTTGTATAAATTGCTCCCAAGCGGGGGACAATCTTTTCACTACCCACTTCTCGTTATCGGCCTCCTCTGAGGGATCATAACTCGCGCAAGCTTTCTGTCCTGTTTCTGTGGCATGGGAGATAAGGGTGCGGGTCCATTTGGCCATGTTGTCTGGGGACAAATGGGCACGGTCTAAGTCTCCAAAGACTGCTGCAAAGTGGATCCACAGGCGTCCAGCAAACGCTGTGGGGTGCTCGGATTTCTTTTGCCTACATTTGTTGAGGCCATCTACGGGGTCACCCCGGTTATACCCGATCGCATCCAGGATCGCGGTATGCATTTCTGCAAGGGTGCCTCCTCCTACATTCTGTGGGTCGGGAAGGGCTGCTGCTACTGAAGGGTCTAAACTTAAAACCGTGAGCTTTACATGCTCTCGCTCATCCAGGCCGTACATGGTCACCTGATGCTTTACTGTGGCAAAGAAATGGTGGGGGTCTGAGGTGGGGAGGAACGGTGTGATTTTCTCGCACGCGTCCCGTTGTTGGGTCACTGTTAAGGGGGTGGAGTGTAGAAATTCCACATCGTCCAATGTGGCTGTGCGGTGGGTAGTGACTGGGTTCATTGGAGCGTGAACTATTTGCTCTGTGGGGGGTTGGGGCGCTTTCCTCTTTTGTGGCTTTCCCTGCGCACATGTTCCCTGAACATAGCTCTGCGCTGTTTCATTCAATTCTTCCCAATCAGGGCCGTCTTCCTGATCTAATTTTTCTCCAAAGGTTTCCTGGAAACCTTTCTGAACTGAAAGCAGCGATTGCAGCTCTGCAATCTGTTTCCGGCACTTTGCGTGATCTAGCGTGCTTTATCTTTGTTCTGTGGTGGCAGCATGGAGTGCTCTTAATGCTGCCTTTAGGTCACTACACTGTCTCTGTAATGCCTCTACCTGCTTTTCTGTTTCTTCACGTACCAGGACTGCACGTTGCGTGTCCTGATAGGCCTTTTCATATTGAGACTGGAAGCTGCTTAGGTGCGCCAGACAAGACTGGTGTGCTCTTTTGGCATCCTCCACCTCTCCATCTTTTGCTGCCAACTTCCTTCTCAATTCCAAATTCTCCTTTTCTACCTCGCTTACATCGACCTTACTCCTTTGATGTATGCCCTCAACTTCTTTCCGGAGCATCCTAACAACTTCCGCTGTGCCTCGCAATTGTGCCAAGCAGGACACGATTGCCATCGGCTTGCGAGCTTTCCCTAAGCTCTTTTTGTGGATCTCGCTCAGGTTCTCCCACCAAGTATGTCCTATACTCCCGGGACCTGATTCTTCTTTGTCACAGAATTCATTTCAAAGGGGTCATCCTTTCCCTTTGAGATATTTCCTGATCTCTTCCTCCCAAATGGGACATTGTCCCACTCTACTGCTGCTGGTCGCTGCGACCGCAAATTCCTCTGGGTTCATTAGGCGCTGCATTGCCTGCATTGCCATCTTTCCTATCCGAATGCTGCTCATCAAATTTGGGACAGGGGTATTAATCCAAATGCTGCTCTTCAAATTTGGGACAGGGATATTAAGGCAGTGCTGTAAATACGGGTACGGCTTTCGCTACTTTCCGAAATACAAACTTCCGACAGTTTTGTCGCAACAAAAAGCTATCAGTTTTACCTTATAGCCCTGTTAGTTACGCATGCATACACACACTTCCGAATTATGAGTATTGATCAGAACTGCTTGAACACTTGTGGTTTTCTGTTTCCAATTGGATTTCTAATTCAAATTCTGGGTTCTCCCGGAGTGGTTTTCCACTTCTAAATCGGGTCCCGGCAGAGTCGCCACATAATGTTGCTAACTTTCTCCTTGGTTCAATTGCTCTGTTTTATTAACTTTGCTCTTGAGTCGCCAGGTATCTTTATGATACCGCCACGAGGTTCAAGTCCGAGTAATGATCAATAATCCAATACACCGATTAGTAAGATTTAAATCAAAGCACATTTATTATACACAGTAATTGCTACTCATGCACAAATTCTGCGTCTAAGCTACTTCTACAACTAACAGGCCTATACTTAACTTTGGACTGGCCCACCAGGTCAGGGGAACAAATGGCCTTTCGTTCGGGTTCTGAGCCTGCGGGATTTGAAATTGGTACGGATTAGTAGCTAGGAGCGCCTATCTCGTAGCGAGCGTTGAATCAAGACTTACGATTGTCGGTCTTCACTGCACCGGTCACGGTCAATGTTGGTTCGTTGTTGCTGGGTGACCCGGGCAGGAAGAAGAGCTGAAGAGGAGCTGCTGAAGAGTGAAGAGCGGAGTGAACTTGGGGCTCAACTCTGAAAGTCCCCAGGGGCTTCCCGCCTTTCGGGGCGGACCCTGTACGTGATCCCAAGTGATTGGACTTTGTCCCAATCGCTTGGTTCGATTTTCTCCAATATTGAGCGGTTCCCTGATTGATGGGTGGTCTTGAGGTGCTCGTTCACCTCCTTTGTTTTGGCTCCTGCTGACGCCGAGGAGTCTGGCTTTGCTTTGTGTGTCCAAAATGTTACTTATTGTTCCCGGGGATTGCTCATCAATATGCAGATGGCTGTTACTTTGTTATGCTGATGGTCGCTGGTATCGATGTTGTCTGGTTTTTGCAGAAGTAAATACACAGCAAACCTGCAGCCGCTGGTTTTTGTCTTGTTGGCTGACTTTCCCATCAGCCTTTGCTGTTCGCCATTTTAAATCGGGAGTTGGCCACTTTAGGTGGCTACACTAGTCACCGGCTGCCATCCTGAAAAAGATCCCTTTATCCCCAATCTCTGCCTTTACCAGTCAGCCAATCCGCTATCCATGCCAGGATCGTACCCTTAACACCATGGGCTCTTAACTTATTTCACAGTCTCCTATACAGTATCTTGTCAAAGGCCTTCTGGAAATTTAAATAGATCACATCCTTTGTTCTGCTTTGTCTAACTTTCTTGTTACCTCCTCAAAGAACTCTAACTGATTTGTCAGACATGACCTCCCCTTGACGAAGCTATGCTGACTCAGTCCTATTTTATCATGCACTTCCAAGTACTCCGCAATCTCACCTTTAATAACGGACTCTAAACTCTTACCAATGGCCAAAGTCAGGCTAACTGGCCTATAATTTCCCATCTTCTGCCTCCCTTCCTTCTTAAACAGGGGTGTTACATTCGTCATTTTCCAGTTCTTTGGGATCCTTCCTGCCTCCAGTGATTCCTGAAAGATCACCACCAATGCCTCCACAATCTCCTGAGCTCTCTCTTTTAGAACCCTGGGGTGTAGTCCATCGTGTCCAGGTGATTTATCCACCTTCAGACCTTTCCATTTCCCCAGAACTTTCTCCTTAGTGATGGTCACTGCTCTCACCTCGACGTCAGTGTATGCGCTTGGTGCGTGATCTCCTCCCTGCCGCTGCTTATGGTCGAAAGACTGCATCGTTCCATTTAAAAGCCGGTCGCAGCCGGCATTCTCAATTTAAAAGCTGGTTGTGGCCGGCATTCTCCCAACGCCCGCCAGGAACTCACCCACGGGTCATAACCCACAGTTTGAAAAATCTTGGTTTAGACAGTTAGAACATAGACATAGAACATAGAACATACAGTGCAGAAGGAGGCCATTTGGCCCATCGAGTCAGCACCAACCTACTTAAGCCCTCACCCTCTCCCGGTAACCCAATAACCCCTCCTTACCTTTTTGGTCACTAAGGGCAATTTATCATGGCCAATCCATCTAACCGGCACGTCTTTGGACTGTGGGAGGAAACCGGAGCACCCGGAGGAAACCCACGCAGACACGGGGAGAACATGCAGACTCCGCACAGACAGTGACCCAGTGGGGAATCGAACCTGGGGTCCTGGCGCTGTGAAGCCACAGTGCTATCCACTTGTGGCTGCCGTGCTGCCCTTCGAAGATCTGCTTGGGGATGCTGTAATCATTCATGTGGGAGACATGGCCTGGAGTTGAATTTTCTGGGGCACAGTCTCCATTTTGTTGATGGAGAATCTCATTGTTTGCAATTTTGTCCTGCCATTGAATTCTCATCGCCAGGTTATTGTTGACCCGCTGGACCTCCGAATAATCAATTTAATTATTTTGCATGGAGTGGAACTGCGACTAATGGCTCTGTAATTTCCTCTGCATGTATTGAATGTGGGAACCACATTAGCTTGGTTACAATCCATTGGGAATGAGAGAGAGGGATTTTGGCTGAGGCTCCTGCCTCCTATTTAATCGAGATGGGAACTAATCTCATTTACAACCTTTTAGCAATGTACATGCATCTGGCACCGAGTTAACACTGCTTTTGAAGGAGGAGGCCGCTGCACGTCTTCCAATTTGCTGCTTGAGACTGACAGGTCATTGACCTTCTCCCCATCAGCCTGTGCCTCCTCCTCCACCTCAGTACTGCAAAACATGGACCGGAGCACAAGGAATTGGCACCTCCAACCTCACTCAATAACAAAAGATGTTTTTCAGGATCACCGTCGTCACATGAAAGTCAGCATTAATTTTTTTTTCAAAGCTTTTTATTTTTAATCCTCTATTTAAAAAAAAATTTTGTTAGAAATTTAATGGGCCCAGTTCATTTTTTCCAATTAAGGGGCAATTTGGCGTGGCCAATTCACCTACTCTGCACATCTTTGGGTTGTGGGAGTGAGAACCTACACAGACAAGGGGAAAATGTGCAAACTCCACACCGACAGTGATGCCAGAAATCGGTTCCTGCATTACAGCAGTGATTACATTTCAAAAGAACTTGATTGGCTGTAAAACCCTTTGAGATCCATGGTTGTGAAAGGTGCTATATAAATGCAAGTCTTTCTTTAATGGATTTAAAATCTGCCTATAAGCGATTATTCATATTATTCATATGTGTGAGCATGGTCAATGGTGGGTATGTTGTATTTGACAATGGGGGGGCATCGTAGTCAAGTCTAATTTTATCCTTGTTCGCTATTAAAAAATGGATCACTTTCCCACACAGGATCGCCAGGCATCATTTTCATTTGTTCCACCCCCCCCTCCCGTGCCACCACAAGCCCCCTGTGATGTGCCAACTGGGCACAGACCGAGGATCAGCCCTGGTTGCTCCCTATTCTAATTTGCTCAGTCCGTGGTGGCTCGGTGGCACAATGGTTAGCACTGCTTCCTCACAGCGCCGAGGTCCAAGGTTCGATCACGGCCCTGGGTCACAGTCCCTGTGGAGTTTTCACATTCTCCCTGTGTTTGTGTGGGTTTCACCCCCACAACCCAAAGATGTGCAGGGTAGGTGGATTGGCCACACTAAATTGCCCCTTAATTGGAAAAAGAAGAATTGGGTATTCTAAATTCACATTAAAAATATTCATTTGCTCAGTCCAACAGGAACACTTGCATTGTCTCTCTCCCTGATGGTATTCAAAGGGATGACAGTTGGCTCTGTGCTGTCTTGCTCGCTCACCTTTCCAGTGGAACATTTCACACAAACCTATCTGTGCTTCTTGAAGGCAATGCCCATTCGGCACCTGAATAAAACATCCTGATTCCCTTTGAGGAGCTGCTCGTTATCGTGGGACTGGGTAAAAGCCTCAAGGCTGCAAGTCGTTCTAGGGCTCCTCAGATACACAGCTCCTGTCTGCTCTTCACAAGGTCACAGAGTGCACTTGGCTTAATTGCCTCCTGGCTGTGGTGGGGGAATTGGGCCCAGGCGTTTGTGTTGGGGGTTCTGCTGCAGTTCTTATTTTAAAATAAATTTAGAGTGCCCAATTCTTTTTTTCCCCCCAATTAAGCGGCAATTTAGTGTGGCCAATCCACCTAACCGGCACATCTTTGGGCTGAGGGGGTGAGACCCATGCAGACACAGGGAGAATGTGCAAACTCCACACGGACAGTGATGCGGGCCTGTGATCGAACCAAGGTCCTCAGCGCCATGAGGCAGCAGTGCTAATCACTGCGCCACTGTGCTGCTGGCACAAAGGGCATCTCTGATAAAGTCGCACATCTGTCAGGTGTCTCCAAGGGTTACCAACCTCCCAGTGATGTCTTGGAGTCTCCAGGAACTAACGGTTAATCTGCTGTGAATGGCCATGAAAAAAAAATATAGAGGCATTAAACAAAAAATTTTACTTTTAATTTTCTTTGAACACTTTTATTTATTTATTTTTAAAATGTTTTTAGCGTACCCAATTCAGTTTTTCCAATTAAGGGGCAATTGACGTGGCCAATCCACCTACCCTACACACTGTTGGGTTGTGGGGCGAAACCCACGCAAAGACGGGGAGAATGTGCAAACTTCACACGGACGGTGACCCAGACCCGGGATCGAACCTGGGATCTCGGCGCCGTGAGGCAGCAGTGCTAACCCTAAACACTTTTATTTATTACTTGTGTAGAATGATTACTAGATGAACTCCTAGGATGAGGGGCTTATTTATGAAGGTAGGTTGAGGAGGCTGGGACTATACCCTTTGGAGTTTCGAAGAATGAGAGGGGATTTTCTTGAAATATAAAGATCCGGAGAGGTTTTGACAGGGTCGATACCAGGTGGATGTTTTCACTTTTGGGAGAGACCAGAACTCAAGGACACAGTTTAAAAATAAGTGGTCTACCGTTTAATATTGAGGTGAAGAGGACTAATTTCTCTGTAGGTCATTAGTAAGAGGAATTCACTTCCTCATTAAGCAGTGGAGGCTGGACCATTGAATTTATTTAGACAGATTTTGATAGACAATGTAGTCAAGGGTTATGGGGGGGGCAAGAAAGTGGAATGAGACTACTACCAGATTGGCCGTGATCTTATTTAACGTTAGAGTAGGCTAGAAGGGCTGAGTGGCCTACTCCTAATCCTAACTTCTTTGTTCCCACGTTTAAAAAAGAATTGGAGGCTGTCAAAACCTCAAATGGATCATTTGGTGTGGGATGTCCCTGTGGGGAAGTGTGTGAATAATGTGGGAGTGTGGGGCCTGTGTTATGGGCCAGGGTTTAGAGAACCCCAAAGTGTATCATGGAGTTCACCTGGCCCACAACTTTTAATAGATTGTGGTATGGGGAGCACACGGCCCACTCTACAGGTGTGGTACAGCAGAAATGGAAAAGTATTTTTTAAAGCAAAACAATGTTTATTCTCTGAACTCAAGTTAACCTTTTTAAAACATACAGTGAACATCTTAGCAACCATCAATTCAAATACAACCCCCAAAGAATACAACACTAAGTAATCCTTAAGCTGTCCTTTTAACATCCATAAGACTTTAAAAAAACCTTTAAACAGAAGCACATCAGGTTGAAGTCACTACTGAGTGCAGTTATTAGTTTTAAGTCACCAAAGGATCGATTTACAGTCTTTAGATTACAGAGAGAGAGACTCATACACCTTCTGGCTGTGACTGCAGCTATCCAGCTCTGAAAACGACACTAAAACACACCCTGCAGCAAACAGCCTAAAACGAAAGTAAAAAGCTGACAGACAGCCCAGCTCCACCCACACTCTGACATCACTGATAAACACCTATTTCTTAAAGGTACATTTCTTAAACACCCATTCGTAAAGGTACTCTCACATGACATCTCCCCCCAAGAAAAAAAACCATCAACTTCAAGATGAATTCATTTTTCACCTTTTCACTATCGTTTAAGAAATGCACACAGTAAATATATTTTTTTATTTAAAAAAAACAACACACGCAAACAGGTGTAATAATATAGTCCATTTTTTGTTGTTCTGCTTCCTCCAACTGGAATCCTTCTCGATTGACAGTCTCTTTGAACAAGAAGGTCTCTGCACGATCCATCCATTTCTCTACGCCTCAGCATGTCTCTTTAAAGTCAGATACTTTAGTTCTATCTGATCACAGAGTCCCTTGTAATTCTCCAACACAGGAGCATTGGTTATCACAGCTTTCAGGCAGTCAAATGCCTGTTGAAAATCCGCTGTCCATTGACATTTTCGACGTTTCTTCAGCAAGTCCGTCAGTGGAGCAACTGCGCTACAAAAACTTTTCACAAATACAAAGAACAAAAGAACAAAGAAATGTACAGCACAGGAACAGGCCCTTCGGCCCTCCAAGCCCGTGCCGACCATGCTGCCCGACTAAACTACAATCTTCTACACTTCCTGGGACGTATCCCTCTATTCCCATCCTATTCATGTATTTGTCAAGATGCCCCTTAAATGTCACTATCGTCCCTGCTTCCATCACCTCCTCCGGTAGCGTGTTCCAGGCACCCACTACCCTCTGCGTAAAAAACTTGCCTCGTACATCTACTCTAAACCTTGCCCCTCTCACCTTAAACCTATGCCCCCTAGTAATTGACCCCTCTACCCTGGGGAAAAGCCTCTGACTATCCACTCTGTCTATGCCCCTCATAATTTTGTATACCTCTATCAGGTCTCCCCTCAACCTCCTTCATTCCAGTGAGAACAAACCGAGTTTATTCAACCGCTCCTCATAGCTAATGCCCTCCATACCAGGCAACATTCTGGTAAATCTCTTCTGCACCCTCTCGAAAGCCTCCACATCCTTCTGGTAGTGTGGCGACCAGAATTGAACACTATACTCCAAGTGTGGCCTAACTAAGGTTCTATACAGCTGCAACATGACTTGCCAATTCTTATACTCAATGCCCCGGCCAATGAAGGCAAGCATGCCGTATGACTTCTTGACTACCTTCACCTGTGTTGCCCCTTTCAATGACCTGTGGACCTGTACTCCTCGATCTCTTTGACTTTCAATACTCTTGAGGGTTCTACCATTCACTGTATATTCCCTACCTGCATTAGACCTTCCAAAATGCATTACGTCACATTTGTCCGGATTAAACTCCATCTGCCATCTCTCCGCCCAAGTCTCCAAACAATCTAAATCCTGCTGTATCCTCCCGACAGTCCTCATCGCTATCCGCAATTCCATCATCCTTTGTGTCGTCTGCAAACTTACTAATCAGACCAGTTACATTTTCCTCCAAATCATTTATATATACTACAAAGAGCAAAGGTCCCAGCACTGATCTCTGTGGAACACCACTGGTCACAGCCCTCCAATTAGAAAAGCATCCTTCCATTGCTACTCTCTGCCTTCTATGGCCTAGCCAGTTCTGTATCCACATTGCCAGCTCACCCCTGATCCCGTGTGACTTCACCTTTTGTACTAGTCTACCATGAGGGACCTTGTCAAAGGCCTTACTGAAGTCCATATAGACAACATCCACTGCCCTACCTGCATTAATCATCTTAGTGACCTCCTCGAAAAACTCTATCAAGTTAGTGAGACACGACCTCCCCTTCACAAAACCATGCTGCCTCTCACTAATACGTCCATTTGCTTCCAAATGGGAGTAGATCCTGTCTCGAAGAATTCTCTCCAGTAATTTCCCTACCACTGAAGTAAGGCTCACCAGCCTGTAGTTCCCGGAATTATCCTTGCTACCGTTCTTAAACAGAGGAACAACATTGGCTATTCTCCAGTCCTCCGGGACATCCCCTGAAGACAGCGAGGATCCAAAGATTTCTGTCAAGGCCTCAGCAATTTCCTCTCCAGCCTCCTTCAGTATTCTGGGGTAGGTCCCATCAGGCCCTGGGGACTTATCTACCTTAATATTTTTTAAGACACCCAACACCTCGTCTTTTTGGATCTCAATGTGACCCAGGCTATCTACACACCCTTCTCCAGACTCAACATCTACCAATTTCTTCTCTTTGGTGAATACTGATGCAAAGTATTCATTTAGTACCTCGCCCATTTCCTCTGGCTCCACACATAGATTCCCTTGCCTATCCTTCAGTGGGCCAACCCTTTCCCTGGCTACCCTCTTGCATTTTATGTACGTGTAAAAAGCCTTGGGATTTTCCTTAACCCTATTTGCCAATGACTTTTCGTGACCCCTTCTAGCCCTCCTGACTCCTTGCTTAAGTTCCTTCCTACTTTCCTTATATTCCACGCAGGCTTCGTCTGCTCCCAGCCTTTTAGCCCTGACAAATGCCTCCTTTTTCTTTTTTTAAAAAAAATATTTTATTGAAAATTTTTGGCCAATCATCACAGTACATTGTGTATCCTTTACACAGTAATATAACAATATAAATAACAATGGCCAGTTTTATAAACAAGAAATAAATAATATATAAACAAAAACAAAACTAAATGGCAACTGCCTTGTCCCAGATAAACATTCTCCAAAAATATGTTTTTAACAGTCCAATATACAATTATCTATAACAACAACCTATACATATTATACTTATATATTAACATCCCTGAGAATCCCTCTGGTTTACCCTACTTAGGGCATCAGCCCACAGCCCCTCCTCAATCTCCTCCCCCAGCTCTTCTTCCCATTTCCCTTTCAGCTCATCTACCATAATCTCCCCCTCGTCTCTCATCTCCCTATATATGTCTGACACCTTACCGTCCCCCACCCATGTCTTTGAGATCACTCTGTCCTGCGTCGGGAGCTGCGGGAATTCCCTCACCTGTTGCCTCGTAAAAGCCCTCAGTTGCATATTCCGGAATGCATTCCCTTGGGGCAACCCATATTTTTCGGTCAGCGCTCCCAGACTTGCAAACGTCCCATCTACAAACAGATCTCTCAATTGTGTTCCTCCTGCTCTTTGCCATGTTCCAAATCCCCCATCCATTCTCCCCGGAGCAAACCTATGATTATTTCTTATCGGGGACCACACCGAGGCTCCCGTCTTTCCCCTATGCCATCTCCATTGCCCCCAAATTTTCAGAGTAGCCACCACCACCGGGCTTGTGGTGTATTTCTTTGGTGAGAACGGCAACGGCGCCGTCACCATGGCTTGTAGGCAAGTCCCCCTACAGGACGCCTTCTCCAATCTCTTCCATGCCGCTCCTCTTCTCCCATCCACTTACATACCATTGAGATGTTGGCGGCCCAGTAGTACTCACTCAGGCTTGGTAGCGCCAACCCCCCCTATCTCTACTACGCTGCAAAAATCCCTTCCTCACTCTCGGGGTCTTCCCGGCCCACACAAAACTCATGATACTCTTCTCAATCCTTTTGAAAAAAGCCTTCGTGATCACCACCGGGAGGCACTGAAACACAAAGAGGAATCTCGGGAGGACCACCATTTTAACCGCTTGTACCCTCCCTGCCAGTGACAGGGATACCATGTCCCATCTCTTGAAGTCCTCCTCCATCTGTTCCACCAACCGCGTTAAGTTTAACCTATGCAATGTACCCCAATTCTTGGCTATCTGGATCCCCAAGTAGCGAAAGCCCCTTGTTACCTTCCTCAGCGGTAAGTCCTCTATTTCTCTGCTCTGCTCCCCTGGATGCACCACAAACAGCTCACTTTTCCCCGTGTTCAACTTATATCCTGAAAATTCTCCAAACTCCCCAAGTATCCGCATTATCTCTGGCATCCCCTCCGCCGGGTCCGCCACATACACCAATAAATCGTCCGCGTAAAGAGATACCCGGTGTTCCTCTCCTCCCCTGAGTACTCCCCTCCACTTCCTGGAACCCCTTAATGCTATTGCCAGGGGCTCAATCGCCGGTGCAAACAATAATGGGGACAGAGGGCATCCCTGCCTTGTCCCTCTATGGAGCCGAAAATACGCAGACCCCCGTCCATTCGTGACCACGCTCGCCATCAGGGCCCTATACAGCAGCTGTACCCATCTAATATACTCATCTCCAAAGCCAAATCTCCTCAACACCTCCCACAAATAATCCCACTCCACTCTATCAAATGCTTTCTCGGCATCCATCGCCACCACTATCTCCGCTTCCCCCTCTGGTGGGGGCATCATCATTACCCCTAGCAGCCTCCGTATATTCGTATTCAGCTGTCTCCACTTCACAAACCCAGTTTGGTCCTCATGGACTACCCCCGGGACACAATCCTCTATCCTCATTGCCATTACCTTGGCCAGAATCTTAGCGTCTACATTTAGGAGGGAAATAGGTCTATAGGACCCACACTGCAGCGGGTCTTTTTCCTTCTTTAGGAGAAGCGATATCGTTGCCTCAGACATAGTCGGGGGCAGCTGTCCCCTTTCCTTCGCCTCATTAAAGGTTCTCATCAGTAGCGGGGCAAGCAAGTCCACATATTTCCTATAAAATTCGACTGGAAATCCATCCGGTCCCGGAGCCTTTCCCGCCTGCATACTCCTAATTCCTTTCACTACTTCCTCTATCTCGATCTGTGCTCCCAGTCCCACCCTCTCCTGCTCCTCCACCCTAGGAAATTCCAGCCGGTCCAGGAAGCACATCATTCTCTCTTTCCCATCCGGGGGCCGAGCTTCGTATAATCTTTTATAGAATGCCTTGAACACTCCATTCACTCTCTCCGCTCCCCGCTCTATCTCTCCTTCCTCATCCCTCACTCCCCCTAATTCCCTCGCTGCTCCCCTTTTCCTCAATTGATGGGCCAGCAACCTGCTCGCCTTCTCCCCATACTCATACTGTACACCCTGTGCCTTCCTCCACTGTGCTTCTGCAGTACCCGTTGTCAGCAAGTCAAATTCTACGTGTAACCTTTGCCTTTCCCTGTACAGTCCCTCCTCCGGTGCCTCCGCATATTGCCTGTCCACCCTCAGAAGTTCTTGCAGGGGGGGGAGGGGGGGTTTAGTTTAGGTCAAAGATAAAGGGGTTTTGTTACTTGTGTATTGTTTAAAATTTCTGTATTGTTATTGTTGCGTTTGCTTTGTAAGAGGGGAAAAATTGTTGTTTGGGAAAAAATTTTCAATAAAACATTTATAAAAAAAAAATAAAAAAAAAGAAGTTCTTGCAGCAACCGCTCCCGTTCCCTACTCTCCTGCTTTCCTTTATGTGCCCTTATTGATATCAGCTCCCCTCTAACCACTGCCTTCAGCGCCTCCCAGACCACTCCCACCTGGACCTCCCCGTTATCATTGAGTTCCAAGTATTTTTCAATGCACCCCCTCACCCTTAGACACACCCCTTCATCTGCCATTAGTCCCATGTCCATTCTCCAGGGTGGACGCCCTTCTGTTTCCTCCCCTATCTCCAAGTCTACCCAATGTGGAGCGTGATCCGAATAGGCTATAGCCGTATACTCCGTCCCCCTCACCTTCGGGATCAACGCCCTTCCAAAACAAAAAAGTCTATTCGCGAATAAACTTTGTGGACATAGGAGAAAAACGAAAACTCCTTATTCCTAGGTCTACTAAATCTCCACGGATCTACTCCTCCCATCTGCTCCATAAAATCTTTAAGCACCTTGGTTGCAGCCGGCCTCCTTCCAGTCCTGGACCTCGACCTGTCCAGCCCTGGCTCCAGCACCGTATTAAAATCTCCCCCCATTACCAGCTTTCCCACCTCTAGGTCCGGGATGCGTCCTAGCATGCGCCTCATAAAATTGGCATCATCCCAGTTCGGGGCATATACGTTTACCAAGACCACCGCCTCCCCCTGTAATTTGCCACTCACCATCACGTATCTGCCCCCGCTATCCGCCACTATGGTCTTTGCCTCAAACATAACCCGCTTCCCCACTAGTATAGCCACCCCCCTGTTTTTCGCATCTAGCCCCGAATGAAACACCTGCCCCACCCATCCTTTGCGTAGTCTAACCTGGTCTATAAGTTTCAAGTGCGTCTCTTGTAACATAACCACGTCTGCCTTAAGTTTCTTAAGGTGTGCGAGTACTCATGCCCTCTTTATCGGCCCGTTCAGCCGTCTCACATTCCACGTGATCAACCGGGTTGGGGGGCTTTTTACCCCCCCCCTTGTCGATTAGCCATCCCCTTTTTCCAGCTCCTCACCCGGTTCCCACGCAGCTGTGTCCCCCCCAGGCGGTGCCCCCCCGCCCACCCCACCCCATTCCGGCTCCCCCCTCTCCCCAGCAGCAGCAACCCAGTAACTCCCCCCTCCCACCCCCCCGCTAGATCCCCCACTAGCGTAGTTACACCCCCAATGTTGCTCCCAGAAGTCAGCAAACTCTGGCCGACCTCGGCTTCCCCCCGTGACTTTGGCTCGCACCGTGCGACGCCCCCTCCTTCCTGCTTCCCTATTCCCACCATGATTATCATAGCGCGGGAACAAAGCCCGCGCTTCCCTTTTGGCCCCGCCCCCCATGGCAAACGCCCCATCTCCTCCACCTCCCTCCCTCCACCACCACCTGTGGAAGAGAGAAAATTTACCGCATCGCAGGATTAATAACATAAAACTCATCTTTCCCCCCCTTTTCCCCCCCTCTTCGCCCCCCATACTCGCCCCACCACTTTGTTTCAAACGTTCTTTTTTAATAACCCGCTTATTCCAGTTTTTCTTCCACAATAAAAGTCCACGCCTCATCCGCCGTCTCAAAGTAGTGGTGCCTCCCTTGATATGTGACCCACAGTCTTGCCAGTTGCAGCATTCCAAATTTTATCTTCTTTTTGTGAAGCACCGCCTTGGCCCGATTAAAGCTCGCCCTCCTTCTCGCCACCTCCGCACTCCAGTCTTGATATACGCGGATCACCGCGTTCTCCCACCTACTGCTCCGAGTTTTCTTTGCCCATCGAAGGACCATCTCTCTGTCCTTAAAACGGAGGAATCTCACCACTATGGCTGTAGGAATTTCTCCTGCTCTCGGTCTTCGCGCCATCACTCGGTATGCTCCCTCCACCTCCAGCGGACCCGCCGGGGCCTCCGCTCCCATTAACGAGTGCAGCATCGTGCTCACATATGCCCCGACGTCTGCTCCTTCTGCACCTTCAGGAAGACCAAGAATCCTTAAATTATTCCTCCTCGCGTTATTCTCCAGCACCTCCAGTCTTTCCGCACATCGTTTATGGTGTGCCTCATGCATTTCCGTCTTCACCACCAGGCCCTGTATATCGTCCTCGTTCTCGGCAGCCTTTGCCTTCACGACCCGAAGCTCCCGCTCCAGGGTCTTTTGCTCACCTTTAGCCCTTCGATCGCCTGTAATATCGGGGCCAACAGCTCCTTCTTCATTTCCTTTTTAAGTTCTTCCACGCAACATTTCAAAAACTCTTGTTGTTCAGGGCCCCATGTTAAACTGCCACCTTCCGTCGCCATCTTGGTTCTTGCTTGCCTTCCTTGCCGCTGCTCCAAAGGATCCACTGCAATCTGGCCACTTCCCTCTCCTTTTTCCATCCGTTTCCAGGGGGGATTCCCTTCTGGTTTACTGCACAGTGCTTCTAGCCGTTAAAATTACCGTGGGGGCTCTTATTAAGAGCCCAAAAGTCCGTTCCACCGGGAGCTGCCGAAACGTGCGACTTAGCTGGTCATCGTCGAACCCGGAAGTCCCTCCTTTTTCATTTTGACGAGGCCTACAATATCTCTCGTCATCCAAGGTTCCCGAAAATTGCCGTATTTATCCTTCTTCCTCACAGGAACATGCCGGTCCTGAATTCCTTTCAACTGCCACTTGAAAGCCTCCCACATGTCAGATGTTGATTTGCCCTCAAACATCCGCCCCCAATCTATGTTCTTCAGTTCCCGCCTAATATTGTTAGAATTAGCCTTCCCCCAATTTAGCACATTCATCCTAGGACCACTCTTATCCTTGTCCACCAGTACTTTAAAACTTACTGAATTGTGGTCACTGTTACCAAAATGCTCCCCTACTGAAACATCTACCACCTGGCCGGGCTCATTCCCCAATACCAGGTCCAGTACCGCCCCTTCCCTAGTTGGACTGTCTACATATTGTTTTAAGAAGCCCTCCTGGATGCTCCTTACAAACTCCGCCCCGTCTAAGCCCCTGGCACTAAGTGAGTCCCAGTCAATATTGGGGAAGTTGAAGTCTCCCATCACCACAACCCTGTTGTTTTTACTCTTTTCCAAAATCTGTTTACCTATCTGCTCCTCTATCTCCCGCTGGCTGTTGGGAGGCCTGTAGTAAACCCCCAACATTGTGACTGCACCCTTCTTATTCCTGATCTCTACCCATATAGCCTCACTGCCCTCTGAGGTGTCCTCCCGCAGTACAGCTGTGATATTCTCCCGAACCAATAGCGCAACTCCGCCTCCCCTTTTACATCCCCCTCTATCCCGCCTGAAACATCTAAATCCTGGAACGTTTAGCTGCCAATCCTGCCCTTCCCTCAACCAGGTCTCTGTAATGGCAACAACATCATAGTTCCAAGTACTAATCCAAGCTCTAAGTTCATCTGCCTTACCCGTAATACTTCTTGCATTAAAACATATGCACTTCAGGCCACCAGACCCGCTGCGTTCAGCAACTTCTCCCTGTCTGCTCTGCCTCAGAGCCACACTGTCCCTATTCCCTAGTTCTCCCTCAATGCTCTCACCTTCTGACCTATTGCTCCCGTGCCCACCCCCCTGCCATACTAGTTTAAACCCTCCCGTGTGACACTAGCAAACCTCGCGGCCAGGATATTTATGCCTCTCCGGTTTAGATGCAACCCGTCCTTCTTATACAGGTCACACCTGCCCCGGAAGAGCTCCCAGTGGTCCAGATAATGGAAACCCTCCCTCCTACACCAGCTGTTTAGCCACGTGTTTAGCTGCTCTATCTTCCTATTTCTAGCCTCACTGGCACAGGGAGTAATCCCGAGATTACAACCCTCGAGGTCCTGTCTTTTAACTTTCTGCCTAGCTCCCTGAACTCCTGCTGCAGAACCTCATGCCCCTTCCTGCCTATGTCGTTTGTACCAATATGTACAACGACCTCTGCCTGTTTGCCCTCCCCCTTCAGGATGCCCTCTACCCGTTCGGAGACATCCTGGACCCTGGCACCAGGGAGGCAACATACCATCCTGGAGTCTCTTTCACGTCCACAGAAGCGCCTATCTGTGCCCCTGACTATAGAGTCCCCTATTACTATTACTCTTCTGCGCTTTGACCCTCCCTTCTGAACATCAGAGCCAGCCGTGGTGCCACTGCTCTGGCTGCTGCTGTTTTCCCCTGATAGGCTATCCCCCCCGACAGTATCCAAAGGGGTATACCTGTTCGAGAGGGGGACAACCACAGGGGATTCCTGCACTGACTGCCTGCCCTTTCTGGTGGTCACCCATTTCTCTGCCTGCACCTTGGGTGTGACCACATTTACATAACTGCGATCTATGACGCTTTCCGCCACCTGCATGCTCCTAAGTGCATCCAATTGCTGCTCCAACCGAACCATGCGGTCTGTGAGGAGCTCCAGTTGGGTGCACTTTCTGCAGATGAAACCATCCGGGACGCTGGAAGCCTCCCGGACCTGCCACATCTCACAGTCAGAGCACTGCACCCCTCTAACTGACATTGCGTCAATCAATTAAAATTAAAATTTAAAGTTTTTTTTAAAAAATATATTTTTTTTTAATTTCAAAGTTACTGTTAACTATCTGTTTCCTAGCACTAGATTTCTAATAGAAATGCGAAAGCTAAATATAGTACTCTCCGATCTCTGGCTTAGATATCCCTCTAAATTATAATTAAGTAATTATGTTTAATTAGTTACCAATGCTTAATTTTTTAAATTTAGTGTAGATTCCCAACCAGCCACTCAGGCCACAGCTTTTCTGTGATGTCACTTCAGTTTCCCCCCGACACACACAATTTGAAAAAGGTACAAAAGTAAAAATGAGTAAAAATCACTTACTTACCTTCTTACCTTCTGAGTGTCTTAGATGTTCTCAGGTTCTCTCCCTGACAGAGACTGCTCCTCCTCCTCCGAACGGCTCCGAAATGTTCGATCAAATCCACTCATGCCAAGAAATTGCATTTCCCTTCGTCTTGAGGGTATCGGAAACTCCTCAATAACTGTTGGTTTCACATCCCGTGTGGCCATTCGGCCCTGTCCAATTGTATGGCCAAGGAAAGTGACTTGGACTTTTCCAAATTCACTTTTGGCTAGGTTTATTACCAAACACGCCTCCTGAAGTCGATCAAATAACTCCATCAGATGTTTTAAATGTTCTGTCCATGTCTGGCTGAAAATTACCAGATCGTCGATGTAAACGAAAGTAAAAAGCTGACAGACAGCCCAGCTCCACCCACACTCTGACATCCCTGATAAACACCCATTTCTTAAAGGTACATTTCTTAAAACGCCCATTCTTAAAGCACAATTGGGTAATCCTGAAACAACTTTGTTAGTTAACTGTTGAAATGTGACTGGGGCTTTTTTTAATGCCAAATGGCATAACTTTGAATTGGTATATACCATCTGGAGTCACAAAAGCTGAAATCTCCTTTTCCCTTTCGGATACAGGTACCTGCCAGTAACCTTTAAGTAAATCCAGTTTGGAAATAAAAGCTGATTGTCCCACTTTCTCAATGCAATCCTCCAAACGTGGGATAGGATAAGAGTCCGTTCTTGTAACTGCATTAACCTTTCTATAGTCCACACACAACCGTTGAGTACCGTCTGGTTTAGGCACCATCACTATGGGTGAGCTCCCTTGGCTGCAACCCACTTCAATTATGCCATTTTTAAGCATACTCTCAATCCCTTTGTTAGCCTGTGCCAATTTTAAAGGGTTAAGTCTGTATGGATGTTGTTTGATTGGAACAGCATTTCCCACATCTACATCATTTTAGTACTTCCCAATTTATCTCTACAAATTTGCCCACATGATATCAATAACTCTTTCAGGTCAGTTTGTTTTTCCTCTGGAAGATAACTCAACAATTTATCCCAATTTTTAAGAACATCCTCGTTTTCCAATTCATTTTGAGGTATGTTAAATTCACAGCCATCTGGATTTGGTTCGTCACTTTGAGTTAGAATCATTAAAACCATCTCCTTTTTCTCTCCTTCCCTTTCAAAGTACCTTTTAAGCATATTCACATGACACACTCGATGGGTTTTCCTTCTATCTGGCGTTTTTACCACATAATTCACCTCACTTAATTTCCTTTCAATCTGATATGGTCCAGAAAACCTAGCTTTTAAAGGCTCACCTACCACTGGTAACAATACTAAAACTTTATCTCCACTGGCAAAACTACGAACTTTGGATTTCTTGTCCGCTACCCGTTTCATCACATTTTGTGCAACTTTTAAATGCTGTCTAGCCAATTCACCTGCTCTATTTAATTGTTCCCGAAAATTTGACACGGAATCCAATAATGTAAGTTCTGATTTCTCACTCACCAATTTTTCTTTAATCAATTTAAGTGGTTCTCTTACCTCATGACCAAAAAGTAGATTCCCACCAAGCCATCGCCTTTGACACTCTTTCTCACTATCCTCATCACTATCATCCAACTGTACGTTTCCCTTTACGTCTGCCAATCTTAACTGACTGTCATGTTTCATGGCCATTTTCTGAAGTTCAAACTCTCTCTCTTTATCTTTTTCCCTGATCTGTATCTCCCTTTCTCTTTCTTTTTGTTCTGCTAGGGCTATTCTTCCTTTTCTCCTATCTTCTCTTTCCTTTTCTTTTTCCTCTCTCTCTCTTTCTTTTTCCTTTCTATCTCTTTGCCTTTCTTTTCCCGCTCTCTCTATTTCTTTTTCCTCTCTTTCGTATTCAAGCTGCTTTAATTCTTTCTCATGTTCCATTTGCTTAATTTGTAACTGAATTTTTGCCATTTCCAATGAGTCAAACTGTATCTCAGGCAACATTAAATGCTTAGCCACCGTCATAATGACCTCATCTTTTTGCATTTTGTCAGGTAATGTTAACTGCAATGTTTTTGCCAAATCTAACAGTCTGCTTTTAGTCTCTGTCCGTAAGGTACTGCGTGTGACCGTCTCCACCTCCAAAAACTTCAGAGCCTCTGAAAGAGCCATTGTCCACAACACACTCCCTACTTAAACTAGAATATCACACCTCAAAAGCATCCACAATATCCTCACCCCTCACTGTCTTTAAGTTCACTAAGCCAATCTAATAGATAGGCTTTTATTCCGGACGAGCCACCAATTTGTTATGGGCCAGGGTTTAGAGAACCCCAAAGTGTATCATGGCGTTCACCTGACCCACAACTTTTAATAGATTGTGGTATGGGGAGCACACGGCCCACTCTACAGGTGTGGTACAGCAGAAATGGAAAAGTATTTTTAAAGCAAAACGATGTTTATTCTATGAACTCAAGTTAACCTTTTTAAAACATACAGTGAACATCTTAGCAACCATCAATTCAAATACAACCCCCAATGAATACAACACTAAGTAATCCTTAAGCTGTCCTTTTAACATCCATAAGACTTTAAAAAAACCTTTAAACAGAAGTACATCAGGTTGAAGTCACTATTGAGTGCAGTTATTAGTTTTAAGTCACCAAAGGATCGATTTACAGTCTTTAGATTACAGAGAGAGAGACTCATACACCTTCTGGCTGTGACTGCAGCTATCCAGTTCTGAAAACAAAACTAAAACACACCCTGCAGCAAACAGCCTAAAATGAAAGTAAAACGCTTACAGACAGCCCAGCTCCTCCCACACTCTGACATCACTGATAAACACCAATTTCTTAAAGGTACATTTCTTAATCACCCATTTCTTAAAGGTACTCTTACATGACACCTGGGCCGAGGCAGGAGGCCATGTTAGAACCTTCAGGAATAAATCCAGTGCTAGTCTCTGTGTGTGCATCTGTCTGTGCCTTTTGTTGGTGTCCAAGGGAGGTGGTGATGTACTGGTAATGTCACTGGAATAATAATCTGGAGGCCCAGGGGACATGGCTTAAAATCCCACCATGGCATCTGGTGGAATTTAAACTTCAGTTCATAAATCTGGAATATAAAACCAGTCTCAATAATCTGGTTCACAAATATCCTTTATGGAAGGAAATCTGCCATACTTGCCCAGTCTGGAATGGCCTAACAAGCCACTTACTTCAGGGGCAATGGAGGATGGGAAACAAATGCTGGCTTTGCCTGCGATGCCTTTATCCCATGAAAGGATTTGATGGTGTCAGTGACTCTGGATGTATCCATGGAGATTTCCATCACATGACCTCAATGCCACAAAATTATCACATTACCGTTTCCAGTACAACATTTCAAAAGTACACCATTGGTAATAAAATACTTTGGGATGTCTACTGGTCATGAAAGGTGCTATAGAAATGCATTTCTTTCCTTTTACAAGATGTGGTTGGGAATCAGGGGCGGGATTCTCCCCTACCCGGCAGGGCGGGGGGTCCTGGCAGGATGGAGTGGCGTGAACCACTCCAGCGGCGGGCCGCCCTAAAGGTGCGGATTTCTCCGCACCTTTCGGGGCCAAGCCCTCACCTTTAGGGGCGAGGCCCGCGGCGGAGTGGTTGCCGTCCCGCCGGCTGGCGTGGAAGGCCTTTGGCGCCACGCCAGCCGGGGCCAAAGGGACTCCGCCGGCCGGCGGAAGTCCGCGCATGCGCGGGAGCATCAGCGGTTGCTAACGTCATCCCCGCGCATGCACAGAGGGGGGTCATCTACACGTCGGCCATCGCGGAGACCTAAACGGCCGACGCGTAGTAAAAGAGTGTCCCCACGGCACAGGCCCGCCCGCGGATCGGTGTTGAAATCCCCCCCCATTACAAGGCTTCCCACCTCCGGGTCCGGGATGCGTCCCAGCATCCGCTTCATAAATCCCGCATCATCCCAGTTCGGGGCATATACATTTACCAGCACGACCTCCTTTCCCTGCAATCTACCACTCACCATCACATATCTACCCCCGTTGTCCACCTCTATATTCCTAGCCTCGAACGACACCCGTTTCCCCACCAATATCGCCACCCCTCTGTTTTTCGCGTCCAACCCTGAGTGGAACACCTGTCCCACCCATCCTTTCCTTAACCTGACACCTGATCCGCCACCTTCAGATGCGTCTCCTGAAGCATGACCACGTCTGCCTTCAGTCCTTTTAAGTGCGCGAACACTCGGGCCCTCTTAATCGGCCCATTTTGGCCTCTCACATGATCAGCCAGATTCGGGGGCCACCCCCCCCCCCCCCCCCCCCCTGCCGATTAGCCATCCCCTATTCTAGGCCAGTCCCCCGTCCAGGTCCCGTGCACCCACCCGTCCCCAGGTGGCGTCCTCCCGTCCCGACCACCTCTTCCCTTGCCAGCTCCCACTCGCTCCCAGCAGCAGCAACCCAGCTGACCCCCCCCCCCCCCCGCTAGATCCCCATCTAGCATGGTTACTCCCCCCATGATGCTTCCGAAAGTCAGCTGACTCCAACTGACCCCGACTTCCCCCGCTCTCTCCTTGACCCCCCCGTGTGTGGAACTCTCATCCTTCTTGCGCCTATCTTCTGTAGCCATGTAAAATGGCTGCGTTCCGATTAATCTGGCCAAAACCCAGTTTAAAACGGCTAACCCGAAAGACTGCTGGGAAAAGCAGCCAAGAAGACACAAGCAGGCAGCTGCAGACAGTTTTGCATATTCGGCTCTGGGAAGGTAGCCTCGATCGATACTCAGGGCTATCAACAGCCCATCAACCCAGGTATATACAGTTGCATTCAGGACTGTTTGCAGCCAATCTATTCAGACATCCACAGTTAAATCGGCTATCCCCGGGAACAATTGCAACATATTAGCAATTGAATACCGGGCCAGACCTGTCGGCGCCTGCAGTGGCCGAAACAAAGACAGGTGAGCGACCACCCCCGGTCGAGGAATCGCCTCACCATTGGACACATCGACCCCAGAGATTGGGGACAGAATCCAATCACTTGGGACTCAGGGTCAAGGGCCTCCCCTGGAGACGGGAAGCCCCTGGGCCCTATAAAAGTGAAGGTCCTAGTTCAGATCTCTCTCTCTCTCCTCTTCGCCTGCTCGAGACCTTCGCAAGACCAGCCACTGGCAAGTGTAAGTTTGAATCCAACGATCGCTATCCGGTAGAAACACCTAGCCACCGACCTGTAGCAGCCTTTTGAATCCCGGGGGCCAGATTTGATTGGACAAGCCATTCGTTTCCCTGACCTGATGGGCTCTTCCTAAGTTAAGTATTGGCCAGTAGTGATAGGTTTATTATATAAATAGTTGTATTAGGGTATTAATATTGCTTGTTGTATATAATAAATGACTGTTGTTTTAATCCTTACTAAGCGGTGTGCTGTGTTATTAATCATAACCTGAACTTGAACCACGTGGCGGTATAATAAAGATACCTGGCGACTCATGAGCAAAGGTGACCTAAACAGAGCAAATAGACTAAGGTTAAAAAGAGCAACACTTCCCGCCATCATCTCCCTAGCGCTGGAAAAAAAACGCGCTTTCCTGGATCGGCCCCGCCCCCCATGGCGCAGCTCCCCCATTCCCCATCCCCCCCCCCCCCCCCCCTCAGTCCCTTTTTCCACCGGCGCCCACATTTCTCAGTGTCCCCCCCCGTCAAGAAGAGAAAAAACCCCGTCTATCGTCTCGATACTGTGAACCTCCCATTCCCCAATTTACATTTCTGTACATCGACATCGTCGTCACCCCCACAGCATCAGTCCCTCAGTTCTGGTCCAGTTTCTCTTCTTGGATGAAGGTCCATGCCTCCTCCGACGTTTCAAAGTAGTAATGTTTGCCTTGGTGCGTGACCCACAATCGCACCGGCTGCAGCATCCCAAACTTTATTTTCTTCTTGTGAAGCACCGCCTTGGCCCGATTAAAGCTCGCCCTCCTTCTCGCCACCTCCGCACTCCAGTCCTGATGCACTCGTATCACCGCATTCTCCCACCTGCTACTTCGTACCTTCTTGGCCCAGCTCAAAACGGCCTCTCTGTCGGTGAAGCGGTGAAATCTCACCACTATCGCCCTTGGTGGTTCTCCAGCCTTTGGTCTCCTCACAAGGACCCGGTGAGCCCCTTCCACCTCCAGGGGGCCCGAGGGGGCCTCAGCTCCCATTAGCGAATGGAGCACCGTGCTCACATAAGCCCCAACGTCAGCTCCCTCCACTCCCTCGGGGAGACCCAGAATCCGGAGGTTCTTTCTCCTCGAGCTGTTCTCCAGGACTTTGAGCCTTTCGATACACATCTTCTGTAGCGCCTTGTGCGTCTCCATTTTTACCGCTAGGCCCAGAATCTCATCCTCGTTTTCGGATGCCTTCGCTTTCACCCCACGGAGCTCTATCGCCTGGGCCTTTTACATTTCCTTTAGCCCTTCGATTGCCAGTAACATCGGCGCCAGCACCTTCTTCTTGAATTCCTCCACACACCGTTGGAGGAATTCCTGCTGGTCTGGGCCCCATGTCGTCTGGGCTCCATCCGTCGCCACCTTGCTTCTTCCTCCTCTTCTCTGCCGCTGCTCCAAAGTCCCAAAAACACTTTTTTGACCGCTCCACTCCTGGTCCAATCCATATACTATGGAGGGGGGACCTTGCTCACCTTCCCACACTGGAAGTCGTCGAAACAATTGCCGTTGGGGCTCCTCTGGAGAGCCCAAAAGTCCGTTTTAGCGGGAGCCGCCGAATGTGCGGCTTAGCTCCGCATAGCCACAACCGGAAGTGCTCTGTCTTTTTCTTAATCAGAGTGCCCATCTGCTGGTCTCTCTGTGGCTTTTTAGGGGCTTTGCATTCTTTTGCAAAATGTTCCAACTGTCCGCAGTAGTAACACTCCTGTGACTTGGGTGGGGGGCTGTTCTTTCCCTCATTTACCCATGCGGGGTTCTGGTGTGTTGTTTTTACTGCCTGCATATCTGCGGCGGCCTGCTTTTCCTCGCTATTTTTAAAGGTGGGTTTGCTCTGAACAGATTGCTCCCAAATGCGGGACAATCTTTTCACTACCCACTTCTTGTTATGGGCCTCCTCTGAGGGATCATAACTCGTACAGGCTTTCTGTCCTGTATCTGTGGCATGGGAGATAAGGGTGTGGGTCCATTTGGCCATGTTGTCTGGGGACAAATGGGCACGGTCTACGTCTCCAAAGACTGCTGCGAAGTGAATCCACAGGCGTCCAGCAAACGCTGTGGGGTGCTCAGATTTCTTCTGCCTACATTTGTTGAGGCCATCTACGGGGTCACCCCGGATTTACCCGATCGCATCCAGGATCGCGGTATGCATTTCTGCAAGGGTGCCTCCTCCTACATTCTGTGGGTCGGGAAGGGCTGCTGCTACCGACGGATCTAAACTTAAAACCATGAGCTTAACATGCTCTCGCTCATCCAGGCCGTACATGTTCGCCTGATGTCTAACTGTGGCAAAGAAATGGTGGGGGTCTGAGGTAGGGGAGGAACGGTGTGATCTTCTCGCACGCGCACGCATTGGGTCACTGTTAAGGGGGTGGAATATAGATATTCCGCATCGTCCGATGTGGCTGTGCGGTGGGTGGTTACAGGGTTCATTGGAGCTTGAACTATCTGCTGTGTGGGGGGTTGGGGTGCTTTTCTCTTTTGTGGCTTTCCCTGCACACATGTTCCCTGAACATATCTCTGCGCTGTTTCGTGTAACTCTTCCCAATCAGGGCCACCGTCCTGGTCTAACTTTTCCCCAAAGGTTTCCTGAAAACCTTTCTGAACAGAAAGCAGTGATTGCAGCTCTGCAAACTGCTTCCGGCACTTTGCGTGATCTAAGGTGCTTTGTCTTTGTTCTGTGGGGACAGCGTGGAGTGCTCTTAATGCTGCCTTGAGATCATTACACTGTTTCTGTAATGCCTCTACCTGTTTTTCTGTTTCTTCTCTTACCAGGACTGTACGTTGCGTGTCATGATAGGCCTTTTCATATTGCGACTGGAAACTGCTTAAATGCGCCAGACAAGACTGGTGAGCCCGTTTGGCGTCATCCACCTCTCCATCTTTTGCTGCCAATTTCCTCCTCAATTCCATATTCTCTCTTTCAACTTTGCTTACATCGACCTTACTCATCCGATGTATGCCCTCAACTTCTTTGCGGAGCGTCTTAACGACCTCCTCTGTGCCACGCAATTGTGCCAAACAGGACACGATTGCCATCGGCTTGCGAGCTTTTCCCAAGCTCTTTTTGTGGATCTCGCTCAGGTTCTCCCACCAAGTATGTCCTATACTCCCGGGACCTGATTCCTCGTTATCACAGAATTCATTCCAAAGGAGCCATCCTTTCCCTTTGAGATATTTCCTGATTTCCTCTGCCCAAATAGGACACTGTCCCACTCTACTGCTGCTGGTCGCTGCGACCGCAAATTCCTCAGGGTTCATGAGGCGCTGCATTGCCTGCATGGCCATCTTTCCTATCCGACTGCTTCTTCGAAATTTGGAACAGGGGGCTAAGGCGGTGTTGTAAATACGGGTACAGCTTTCGCTACTTTCCGAAATACAAACTTCCGACAGTTTTGACGCAACAAAAATCTATCAGTTTTACCTTATAGCCCTGTTAGTTACGCATGCATACACACACTTCTGAATTATGAATATTGATCAGAATTGCTTGAACACTTGTGGTTTTCTGTTTCCAATTGGATTTCTAATTCAAATTCTTGGGTTCTCCTGGAGTGGTTTTCCACTTCTAGATCGGGTCCCGTCAGGATGTCGCCAAAATGTTGCTCGTTTTTTGCCTTAGTTGAATTGCTCTTGTTCTATCACCTTTGCTCTTGAGTCGCCAGGTATCTTTCTGATACCGCCATGTGGTTCAAGTCCAAGTAATGATCAATAATCCAACACACCGCTTAGTAAGAGTTAAATCAACGCACATTTATTATATACAGTAATCAATACTTATACATTAATTCTACTTCTGAGCTACTTCCTACAACTAACAGGCCAATACTTAACTTTGGGAATGGCCCACCAGGTCAGGGAAATGAATGGCCTTTCGTATGGGTTCAGAACCTGCAGGATTCGAAGCTGGTACAGGTCGATAGCTAGGAGCGCCTATCTCATAGCGAGCGTTGAAGTAAGACTTACAATTTGAGCGGTTGTTGCAGAAGGTCAGCAGAATAGTCTCGAAGGGTGCGGAAGGGTGAAGAAGGGTCGATTTGAACTTGGACTCTATTCTTATAGTCCCCAGGGGCTTCCCGCCTTTCGGGGCGGACCCTGTACCTGGTTCCAAGTGATTGGACTTTGTCCCAATCACTTGGTTCGATATTCTCCAATGCTGGAGCGATTCCTTGATCGATGGGCGGTTTTGGGGTGATCGTTCACCTCTCTTTGTGTAGGCTCCTGCTGGTGCCGAAAAGTCTGGGTTGGCTTTGTGTGTCTAATTTGTTGCACATTGTTCCCGGGGATTGCTAATTAATATTCAGATGGCTGGTGTGTTGTTATGCTGATGGCTGCAGGTATCGATTCAGTCTGGCCTTCCCAGAGGCGAATACACAGTTTTACCTGCAGCTGCTTGTTTTAGTCCTGTTGGCTGATTTTCCCATCAGCCTTTTCCATTCGCCATTTTAAATCGGGGTTGGCCATTCTAAATCGGGAGTTAGCCATTTTAACTGGCTACACATCCTCCCTTTTTTACAAGAATATGTGCCTACGTGGTCATAAATAGAGATGTGTACTGAGTGTAGCTAAATGTGTGTGTGTGCAATATTTACAGCATGTACATGGGGCTAAATTATATACAAGGGGCGTTGTCGGGTGTGACATAACAACAAAGTTGTACCATAAACAAAGAACGGGGAAATGTTGAACGACAAAACGAATTCCTGTAACGATAAGAACGGAAACATATTAACACAGTGGTAGAATGAGTCTCATAAGTCCAGTCTAGTAGGTGGACGACGAATTTGGGTTGACCGCCTGGCCACGGGCGACAACGGAAGGGGCATGGTGGCAGGCAGCTCCACGAAGTCGATATCAGGAACAACAGGAGGGCGTGGTGTCGGTGTAAGGTCCCGTAGCGAGCGTGGAAGTAGGCGAAGAGCCCGGCGATTGCGCCTACGAATGGATCCATCAGGCATACGAACCAGGAACGAGCGGGGAGCCTCGCATCGGAGAACTTAGGCAGGTGCTGACCAGCCAACCTCTGGTAGGTGGATGCGAACTTCGTCTCCAAGGGCCAGGGCGGGAAGATCAGTTGCCCGTGTGTCATATGCCCTCTTCTGACGACCGCGCTGCTGTTGCATTCTGTGTAGTACCGGACCATGGTTGGTTGTGGATGCCAGAATGGAAGGCACAGTGGTCCTGAGGGCGCGACCCATCAACAGCTGGGCTGGTGAGAGGCCAGTGGCTAGTGGGGCCGAGCGATAGGCCAGCAGGGCTAGGCAGAAATCCGATCCGGCAGCGGCAGCCTTGCAGAGGAGCCGCTTGACAATGTGAACGCTCTTCTCCGCCTTTCCATTGGACTGGGGATGCAGAGGGCTGGACGTCACGTGTGTGAAACCATACGAGGCAGCAAAAGATGACCATTCCTGGCTGGCGAAACAGGGCCCATTGTCCGACATGACAGTCATCGGAATGCCATGGCGAGCGAAGGTGTCTTTGCAGGCCCTTATGACAGCGGACGATGTCAAATCGTGCAAGCGTATGACCTCTGGATAGTTGGAAAAGTAGTCAATGACGATGACATTGTCCCTGCCGAGCGCGTGAAAGAGGTCCACACCCACCTTCGCCCAGGGGGACGTCACCAGCTCATGGGGCAGAAGCGTCTCAGGAGGTTGCGCCGGTTGAAACCTTTGGCAGGTGGGGCAGTTGAGCACCATATTGGCAATGTCATCATTGATGCCCGGCCAGTATACCGCCTCTTGGGCCCTCCGTCTGCACTTCTCAACCCCCAGGTGGCCTTCCTGTAGTTGGTCGAGGACCAGCTTGTGCATGCTGTGCGGAATCACAATCCGGTCCAGCTTTAGAAGGACACCATCAATGACGGCCAAGCCGTCTCGGACATTGTAGAACTGCGGGCACTGCCCTTTGAGCCACCCTCCCGTCATGTGGCGCATCACACGTTGTAGAAGGGGGTCGGCCGCAGTCTCTCGGCGAATACGGGCCAGACTGGAGTTGTCAGCTGGCAGATTTGCCGATGTGAAAGCCACCTGCGCCTCGACCTGACAGACGAACCCCTCCGAATCTGGCGGTGTGCTCACTGCTCTAGATAGGGCATCCGTAATGATAAGGTCCTTACCCGGGGTGTAGACCAGTTGGAAGTCATACCTCCTAAGTATAAGTAGGATGCGCTGGAGGCGAAGGGTCATCTCGTTCAGGTCCTTATTTATGATGCTGACGAGGGGGCGGTGGTCAGTCTCAACGGTAAACCGGGGATGACCATACACATAGTCATGGAACTTGTCCAACCCGGTTAGCAAGCCCAGGCACTCCTTTTCGATCTGCGCGTAGCGCTGTTCTGTGGGGGTCATGGCCCGCGAGGCATAGGCGACCAGGGCCCATGACGCAGTGTCATCCCGCTGTAGGAGTACCGCCCCAATGCCGGACTGGCTGGCATCAGTCGAGATTTTAGTGTCACGAGATGTGTCGAAAAACGCCAATACCGGTGCTGTGGTGAGCTTAAGTTTGAGCTCCTCCCATTCCTGGTGGTGTGTGTGTAGCCACTGGAACTCTGTGGACTTCTTGACAAGGTGGCGCAGAGCTGTCGTGTGGGAGGCAAGGTTGGGAATGAACTTCCCCAGAAAGTTGACCATGCCTAGGAAGCGTAGCACTGCTTTCTTGTCTGCCGGCTGCGGCATGGCTGTAATGGCGCTCACCTTGTCTGCATCCGGACGGACCCCTGACCGGGAAATGTGGTCCCCCAGGAACTTCAGCTCGGTTTGGCCGAAAGAACACTTGGCTCGGTTGAGGCGCAGGCCGTTTTCGCGTATGCGCGCAAAGACGCGCTGGAGACGATAGATGTGCTCCTGTGGTGTGGTGGACCAGATGATGACGTCGTCCACGTAGACGCGCACCCCTTCGATGCCTTCCATCATCTGCTCCATTATCCTATGAAAGACCTCGGATGCCGAGATGATGCCAAATGGCATCCGGTTGTAGCAGAACCTGCCGAAAGGGGTGTTGAAGGTGCACAGCTTTCGGCAGGACGGATCCAGTTGGATCTGCCAAAAACCCTTCGAGGTATCCAGTTTTGTGAAGATTTTAGCCCGGGCCATTTCACTCGTGATCTCTTCCCATTTGGGAATGGGGTAGTGTTCCCTCATTATGATGTTGTTGAGGTCTTTTGGATCAATGCAGATCCGGAGCTCGCCGGAGGGCTTCTTAACATACACCATGGAGCTGACCCATGGCGTGGGCTCCGTGACCCAGGATAGGACACCTTGGTCCTGGAGATCCTGCAGCTGCTGCTTGAGGCGGTCTTTGAGTGGCGCTGGGACCCTGCGAGGTGCGTGAATGACCGGGGTGGCGTCCGGTTTGAGCCGAATTCTGTAGGTGTAGGGCAGTGTTCCCATGCCCTCGAATGTCTCCTGGTTGTGGGCGAGGAGCGATTGGAGCTGTGCGCTGAACTCAGCATCCGGGAAGTCAGATGTGCCATCTGGAGAGAGAGAGTGGACTCGTTGCACGAGGTGGAGAGCCTTACATGCCTGTGCGCCTAGCAGGGAGTCCTTCGATGATCCGACTAGCTCGAATGAGAGTGTGGCCATGTGTGTGTTGTGTGTCACAGCTGGCAGGATCCCATAGCCGAGATAACGTTCCCGTTGTAGTCGACCATCCTGCAACGGGACGGCCGAATTGGTGGTCTGACCTTCATGGTGTAGAAGGCTGACCATGCTATGAGGTTGACGGAGGCGCCAGTGTCCAGACGGAATGTTATCGGTGATCGGGTGACCATTCATCACCCGGATTGATCGTGTTAACTTGCACCGGCTGGTGGGTCCTGGCTGGAGACATTCGGTTCCCATCAATGACCGCAACACGGAAGGCGTCCCGGTCGTCTGTGTCACTGGTATGGATATCGTCTGGGCACGACCCGTAATAAGGAGGCTGAATGGTCCGCACGTCCCTGCGAGGTTGTCGGAGTTGGGGAACATTGACAGGTTGAGCTGCTCGACAGCAAGCAGCGTAGTGGCCCACCTTGCCACAGCGGAGGCATTGTCGGGTTCTTGCGGGACATTGCCGCTTTAAATGTGTGGCTCCACAGTTGCCGCACGTCGTGACGTCATGGTGTTCGTTGCGCCACTGCGCATGCGCAGTTCAGTCTTGCGTCGAGCGCGCCTGCGCATCACGTCCCTCAGTGTTGCCGTAGTTTTTGGCGCGCACAAGCGCGGGAGGCCTCGAAAAGCGTGCAAAATGGCCGCCCTCGTCCGGGCCGGGAGGAACTCGATCGCCTAGACCCGTTCAGCCTCGTAGGGCGCCTGCCTCGCCGATCCGGCCGCGTAGGACCCCTGCCGCGCCGATTCGGCCGCCTGAAATTGGGTATAGCGGCTAGTCGCGTTTTCGTGCAGGACACAGGCTTCGATTGCGGAGGCTAAGGTGACACCTTTTATTTTTAAGAGCTGCTGGCGTAGGGTGCCCGAGGTGACCCCAAAAACGATCTGGTCCCGAATCATGGAATCGGAGGTGGTGTCGTAACCGCAGGACTGCGCGAGGATATGGAGATGCGTAAGGAATGACTGAAAGGGCTCATCCTTACCTTGCAGGCGCTGCTGGAAGAGATACCTCTTGAAGCTCTCGTTGACCTCGACATTGAAGTGTTGGTCGAGATTGAGAAGGACCGTCTTGTATTTGGTCTTGTCCTCGCCTTTCGCGAACACCAGGGAGTTGTAGGCATGGATGGCGTGTTGACCTGCTGTGGTGAGGAGGGTGGCGATCTTTCTGGTGTCCGAAGCGCTCTCCTTTTCATTGGCTTCCAGAAAGAGCTGGAAGCGCTGTTTGAACAGCTTCCAATTAACGCCGAGGTTTCCAGCGACTTGCAGCGGCTGCGGTGTGTTGATGGTGTCCATGGCGCAGGATGGCAGATTTCGGAGGATTTGTAGGTAGGTACCAAATTCACTCCTGGTACTATGAAGTGTTGGGTACTCTGCTACACAGACGAACCAACACGGTTGCGAATGATAGAACGCAGTTTTATTTCAAACATCTATTTACACTGGCAAACTGTTTACTGAGGTTTGATTATGACCCTTGATTCTGTGGACCTATTCCTAATTCTATCATGTAGTGGCACTCAGCACATGGTGGATGTCTGAGTGGCTTGTAATGAGCTCTGTGCCCTGAGCCGTCTCCTGCTCGAGTGCCCAGGAAGTGTCGTGTTCCCTGTTTTGTACTGTGTATGCTATTGCCTGTGATTGGCTGTCTTTCATAGAATTTTCATAGAATTTACAGTGCAGGAGGAGGCCATTCGGCCCATCAAGTCTGCACCGGCTCTTGGAAAGAGCACCCAACCCAAGTCCACACCTCCACCCTATCTCCATAACCCAGTAACCCCACCCAACACTAAGGGCAATTCTGGACACTAAGGGTAATTTATCATGGCCAATCCATCTAACCCGCACATCTTTGGACTGTGGGAGGAAACCGGAGGAAACCCACGCACACACGGGGAGAACGTGCAGACTCCGCACAGACAGCAACCCAAGCCGGGAATCGAACCTGGGTCCCTGGAGCTGTGAAGGAATTGTGCTAACCACTGTGCTGCCCTTCCCCCCGCCCTTCTTCTCCCCTCTCCCGTATATATTTGTCCCTCTTTCCCTTGTTCTTATCCCCGTTTGCTCTCCTGCCTCTGTTGTGTGGTTTCCCCCTTCCCCCCCGCCTGGTGGCGTCCCCCCTCGCTCACTCACACGCCGGGTCAGGAGGTTGAGAAAGAGAGAGGCTTCTGGCTGGGCCGGGTGTCCTCCTTTGTTCCGCCGCCTGCCTTGAGGTCGCCGCCGGGGGTGGGGGTGGTCCCCGCGTTCTCCTGCCTCTCCTGCCATGCAGGGCGGGGCGGGGGTGGGTCCCCGGGGGGTGGGGGCTGGGTCCCCGGGGGGGTGGGTCCCCGGGGGGAGGGGAGGGGTCCCCGGGGGTGGGGGGTGGGGCGGGAGGGGGGTCCCCCGGCGGGGGGGGGGGGGGGTCGGTCCCCGCCACTGACTCGGTCCCCGCGTTCTCCTGCCTCTCCTGCCATGCGGGGGGGGGGGATGGGGGGGGGGGGGGTATCCCAGCCACTTGCTCAGTCCTCGCTCGGTCCCCATGTTCTCCTCCCTCTGCTGCCGTGTTGGGGGGGGGTCCCGCGTTCTCCTGCCTCTCCTGCCCTGCGGGGGGGGGGGGGGGTACCCGTTACTCGCTCGGTCCTTGCTCGGTCCCCGCGTTCCCCTGCCTCTCCTGCCCTGCGGGGCGGGGGGTGGGGGGTGGGGGTCGATCCCTGCCGCTGGCTCGCTCCCCGCGCTTCCTCCTGCCGTGCGTGGGGGGTGCAGTCCGGCCGGTTTGCGCGTTTTGTTTTTTTGTCTCCCCCCCCGGGAACGGGACGCGACTGTCGGAGCTCCGTTGCCCGTAACCGCTCTCCTACCCCGCCAGAAGTCCTCTCTCTCAGTCACTCAAAGTTAAATCAAGGTCCAGTATTGCACTTTAGCATTCTGTAGTATCCTTGTTGGGTGTGATGATTGGTCCGTTGATATGTCCATCAGTATGTATGTGTGTATGTGCTATGATGTTTACCTGAATATCATGACAATAAACACTTGGGCCGAATGCAGTATGTAATATTTGAAGGGGGTGTTTACCAACAATTACTGAATGTTTCTTCAATAAGGACACGGGGAGTCCACACTGTGTAAAATAAAGAAAGGTAGTTTGTTTACAGTACGATATATAGACTGCCTGGTACATCCCTACCGGGTTCCTCTCTCTCTGGTTGGTGCCTTTCTGGATGACCTTTCATACAACGGTTAATAGTGAACCCCCGCTCTAACGGGGGAGCTCGAAAGCCGCAAAGACCACGGGAAAGATAGTCATTCCCACCCATAGGCCTTGTGCAGGATATTACAGTTTCCAGCAACCATTTTGTTTTAATAAGTTACTGGCTAAGCGATGCCGTAGACAGCGCAGTGTTGTTACACTAAAGGGAAATAGATATTGTGCATCGTACAGTAGACTGAAATGAAGGGCACGATTTTAAGGCCATGCTGCACCTGCAAAGTAGCTCGCCGTGGCGCAGCATGGCCAATAAAAGCCGAGTGTCCCTACTCCCAAGATTTACCCGGCTCGCAGCGCCTCGCAAGATCTAACATGATCTCGTGAGACATTACGATTTAAATCCCGCCCATTGTGCGTCCTCTTTAGCAAATCTGCAAATTTTTTTAAAAAAGTATTTTATTCCAAACATGTGTAAAAAACAGTAATGTACAAAAACACTCCACAAACTCACAGTCCACAGTACAGTTTTTCCCCTTTTGCCCCCCCGCCCCGCCCTCATGACGAACACTTCCTCAAACATTGTCATGAACACCCCCACCGTGTCGCGAAGCCCTCCATGACCCCCTCAACTCAAATTTAATCTTTTCCAATCGGAGAAAGTCATACAGGTCCCCCAGCTAGGCCGCCACCCCGGGCGGGGTTTCCGACCTACAATTTGGCAAGATCCTTCACCAGGCAATTAGTGAGACGAAGGCCACAACTTCGCCCCCTTCCCCTCCATCAGCTCCGGCATTTCCGATACCCCAAAGATCGCCACCATTGTGTCCAGCCTGGCCTCCATCCCCACAATTTTAGGTAATGTTCCAAACACCGCTTCCCAGTATCTCTCCAGTTTCTCGCAACCCCAGAACATGTGCGCACAGTTCACTGTCCCCCGCCTACACTTCTCACACTCATCGGCCACCACTTGGAAGAACCCACTCATCCTCGCCCGGGTCATATGTACCCTGTGCACCACCTTGAACTGAATGAAGCTCATTCTCGTGCAAGAAGAGGTTGAATCCACCCTCCGCATCACCTAGCACCACAGTCCCCAGTCTACTTCCCCCCCTATTCCACCTCCCTTTGTTCTTGATCCTCACCACTTGCTCCCCCCTCTTGCTCCCCCAGCCACCCATATATTTCCCCAATCCTACCCTCTCCCGACTTGTTCGGGAACAGTAGTTGCTCCAATAGGGTATATCCCGGCAACCTGGGAAATGTCCTCCACTCTTTCATGGAAAGTCCCTCGTCTGCATATATCTAAATTCACTCCCCTCCCCGGTAACTCAAACCTCTCATGCAACTCATCCAGAACTGCAGACTTCCCTTCTAAATAAAAGTCCCTCACCTCCACTATCCCCCTCCTCCCTCCACTCCCCATACAGCCCATCGATCTCCCCCGGTTTAAACTTGTGGTTCTCGCACAGTGGCATCAACACTGACATCCTCTCCAACTTAAAGTGGCTCCGCAGCTGGTTCCACACCCTAACCGTCGACTGCACCACTGGGCACCCTGTATACTTCCCCAGAGCTAACGATAGCAGAGCCGTCACCATCGCCCTCAGACTGGATTCCCTACAAGACTCCTCCTCCATCCTAACCCACTCTGCCCCCAACCCCGCACATTCACATCACCTTCTCCACATTTGCTACCCAATAATAGTGCAGTACGAAGTCTTACAACACCAGGTTAAAGTCCAACAGGTTTGTTTCGATGTCACTAGCTTTCGGAGCGCTGCTCCTTCCTCAGGTGAATGAAGAGGTATGTTCCAGAAACACATATATCGACAAATTCAAAGATGCCAAACAATGCTTGGAATGCGACCATTAGCAGGTGATTAAATCTTTACAGATCCAGAGATGGGATAACCCCAGGTTAAAGAGGTGTGAATTGTGTCAAGCCAGGACAGTTGGTAGGATTTCGCAGGCCAGATGGTGGGGGATGAATGTAATGCGACATAAATCCCAGGTCCCGGTTGAGGCCGCACTCATGTGTGCGGAACTTGGCTATAAGTTTCTGCTCGGCGATTCTGCGTTGTCGCGCGTCCTGAAGGCCGCCTTGGAGAACGCTTACCCGGAGATCAGAGGCTGAATGCCCTTGACTGCTGAAGTGTTCCCCGACTGGAAGGGAACATTCCTGCCTGGTGATTGTTGCGCGATGTCCGTTCATTCGTTGTCGCAGCGTCTGCATGGTCTCGCCAATGTACCACGCTTCGGGACATCCTTTCCTGCAGCGTATGAGGTAGACAACGTTGGCCGAGTCGCACGGGTATGTACCGCGTACCTGGTGGGTGGTGTTCTCACGTGTAATAGTGGTATCCATGTCGATGATCTGGCACGTCTTGCAGAGATTGCCATGGCAGGGTTGTGTGGTGTCGTGGTCACTGTTCTGAAGACTGGGTAGTTTGCTGCAAACAATGGTTTGTTTGAGGTTGCGCGGTTGTTTGAAGGCAAGTAGTGGGGGTGTGGGGATGACCTTGGCAAGATGTTCATCGTCATCAATGACGTGTTGAAGGCTGTGAAGAAGATGACATAGTTTCTCCGCTCCGGGGAAGTACTGGACGACGAAGGGTATTCTGTCGGTTGTGTCCCATGTTTGTCTTCTGAGGAGGTCGGTACGGTTTTTCGCTGTGGCGCGTTGGAACTGTCGATCGATGAGTTGAGTGCCATATTCCGTTCGTACGAGGGCATCTTTCAACGTCTGTAGATGTCTGTTACGCTCCTCCTCGTCTGAGCAGATTCTGTGTATACGGAGCGCTTGTCCATAGGGGATGGCTTCTTTAATGTGTTTAGGGTGGAAGCTGGAGAAGTGGAGCATCGTGAGGTTATCCGTGGGTTTGAGGTAAAGCGAAGTGCTGAGATGACCGTCCTTGATGGAGACGAGTGCGTCCAAGAATGCAACTGATTTTGGAGAGTAGTCCATGGTGAATCTGATGGTTGGATGGAACATATTAATGTCATCGTGTAGTCGTTTCAGTGATTCTTCGCCGTGGGTCCAAAGGAAAAAAATGTCATGGATGTATCTGGTGTATAACGTCGGTTGAAGGTCCTGTGCGGTGAGTAGGTCCTGTTCAAACTTGTGCATGAAGATGTTGGCGTATTGGGGTGTGAATTTGGTCCCCATGGCTGTTCCGTGCGTCTGGATGAAGAACTTGTTGTCGAAGGTGAAGACGTTATGATCCAGAATGAAGCGGATGAGTTGCAGAATTGCGTCTGGAGATTGGCAGTTGTTGGTGTTGAGTACTGAGGCTGTTGCAGCAATGCCGTCGTCATGGGGGATGCTGGTGTAGAGTGCCGAGACGTCCATTGTGACGAGGAATGTTCCTGGTTCAACTGGTCCATGGGTGCTGAGTTTCTGTAGGAAGTCCGTCGTGTCACGACAGAAGCTGGGCGTACCTTGTACGATGGGTTTCAAGATGCCCTCGATGTAGCCAGAGAGGTTCTCACACAAGGTCCCATTGCCTGAAACGATAGGACGGCCTGGTGTGTTGGCCTTATGTATTTTCGGGAGGCAGTAGAGATCTCCAATGCGGGGAGTACGTGGGATGAGAGCACGTAGGGTGCTCTGAAGATCTGGATCCAAGGTCTTGATCAGTCTGTTAAGTTGGCGGATGTGTTCCTTGGTTGTATCTGCGGGTAACTGTCTGTAGTGTTCTTGGTTGTTCAGTTGTCGGTATACTTCTTTGCAGTAGTCCGTTCTGTTCAGTACGACAGTGGCCCCTCCTTTGTCTGCTGGTTTGATGACGATGCTGCAGTTGGTCTTGAGAGCGCGGATGGCATTGCGTTGTGCTTGGGTGATGTTCGGGGCTGTCTTGTGAATGCGACTGATGAATCTGGCATTGACGCGACTCCTGACGGCTTGAGCATACATGTCGAGTCTAAGGCAGCGGCCTTCCGGAGGGGTCCAATTCGACTCTTTCCTCTTCGGTTGCCGCACCGCAGATCTCTCGGTCTGCTGTTCCGGTTCACCTCAGCACTTTGCTTTACCGCAAACCCACGGATAACCTTACGGTGCTCCACTTCTCCAGCTTCCACCCTAAACACATTAAAGAAGCCATCCCCTATGGACAAGCGCTCCATATACACAGAATCTGCTCAGACGAGGAGGAGCGTAACAGACATCTACAGACGTTGAAAGATGCCCTCGTACGAACGGGATATGGCACTCAACTCATCGATCGACAGTTCCAACGCGCCACAGCGAAAAACCGCACCGACCTCCTCAGAAGACAAACATGGGACACAACCGACAGAATTCCCTTCGTCGTCCAGTACTTCCCCGGAGCGGAGAAACTACGTCATCTTCTTCACAGCCTTCAACACGTCATTGATGATGATGAACATCTTGCCAAGGTCATCCTCACACCCCCACTACTTGCCTTCAAACAACCGCGCAACCTCAAACAAACCATTGTTTGCAGCAAACTACCCAGTCTTCAGAACAGTGACCACGACACCACATAACCCTGCCATGGCAATCTCTGCAAGACGTGCCAGATCATCGACATGGATACCACTATTACACGTGAGAACACCACCCACCAGGTACGCGGTACATACTCGTGCGACTCGGCCAACGTTGTCTACCTCATACGCTGCAGGAAAGGATGTCCCGAAGCGTGGTACATTGGCGAGACCATGCAGACGCTGCGACAACGAATGAACGGACATCGCGCAACAATCACCAGGCAGGAATGTTCCCTTCCAGTCGGGGAACACTTCAGCAGTCAAGGGCATTCAGCCTCTGATCTCCGGGTAAGCGTTCTCCAAGGCGGCCTTCAGGACGCGCGACAACGCAGAATCGCCGAGCAGAAACTTATAGCCAAGTTCCGCACACATGAGTGCGGCCTCAACCGGGACCTGGGATTCATGTCACATTACATTCATCCCCCACCATCTGGCCTGCAAAATCCTACCAACTGTCCTGGCTTGATACAATTCACACCTCTTTAACCTGGGGTTACCCCATCTCTGGATCTGTAAGGATTTAATCGCCTGCTAATGCTCACATTCCAAGCATTGTTTGGCATCTTTGAATTTGTCTATATATGTGTTTCTGGAACATACCTCTTCATTCACCTGAGGAAGGAGCAGCGCTCCGAAAGCTAGTGACATCGAAACAAACCTGTTGGACTTTAACCTGGTGTTGTAAGACTTCGTACTGTGCTCACCCCAGTCCAACGCCGGCATCTCCACATCAATAATAGTGCAGCAGGTTTGGGAGCGCCAACCCCCCTTTCTGCCTCTGCAGCAGAGTCCTCTTTACTCTCGGCAACTTATCTGCCCATATAAACTCCGAAATCAATGTCTCCAATATCCGGAAGAAGGCCTCGGGGAGAATGATCGGAAGGGTCTGGAAAATGAAAAAGAACTTTGGCAGCACATTCATTTTTACCACCTGCACCCTTCCTTCCAGTGTCAGGTGTAATGTGTCCCATTCCTCCCACCAACGTTGTCAAATTCCACCTGTGCATCGTAGCCCATTCCCTCCTCACTTGAATCCCCAAGTAATAAAAAAATCTTTACTGTCACAAGTAGGCTTACATTAACACTGCACTGAAGTTACTTTGAAAATCCCTGAGTCGCCACATTCCGGACGCCTGTTCGGGTACACTGAGGGAGAATTCAGAATGTCCAAATTATGTAACAGGACTCCTTTCGGAACTTGTGGGAGGAAACCGGAGCACCCGGAGGAAACCCACGCAGACACGGGGAGAACGTGCAGACGCCGTACAAACAGTGACCCAAGTCGGGAATCGAACATGGGACTATAGTGCTGTGAAGGAATAGTGCTACCCACTGTGCTACTGTGCCACCCACACCAGAACCTGAAGTATCTGAACTTTTCCCGAGCTACCTTAAATGGCAACATCCCCAAGTTTGCCCCCATCCCTGCAGATTCACCGGAAACACCTCACTCTTCCCAACATTTAACTTATAGAGAAAGCCCCAAACCACTCCACTATTCCCATGATGCTACCCATATTCGCCAATGGGTCCTACACGAACAGCAACAGGTCGTCCACCTACAGGGACACCCGGTGCTCCCTGCTCCTCCCTCACAATCCCCTGCAACTCCACTGACCCACTAAGGGCCATCGCCAAAGGGCTCAATCACCAGCGCGAACAGCAATGGCGACAGCGGACACCCCTGTCTCGTCCCCCTAAACAGCCCAAAACTCCGTGAACTTATCTCATTTGTACATGCGCTTGCCACTGGGGCCACATACAACAGACGCACTGATGCCACAAACTTCGGGCTAAACCCAAACCTACCCAAGATCTCAAATAAATACCTCCACTCCACCCGATCATGAGCCTTCTCGGCATCCACAGAAACAATGGCCTCCAGCACCCGCCCCACTGACGGAGTCTTAACTGCATTTAACAGCCTCCTGATGTTACTGGAGAGCTGCCTGCCCTTTACAAAACCTATTTGATCCTCAGCGACCACCCCTGGCATACATCTCTCCATCCTTCCCACCACCAACTTAGCCAGTACTTTCACATTTGTGTTTAACAACAAAATGGGCCTATACGACCTACGTTCTAATGGATCCTTTCCCTTCTTCGGGATTAGCGTGATCGATGCCTATGTCAGTGTCTCTGGCAGCTTCCCCTTCTCCAACACCTCACTAAACATCCCCAACAAATGTGGTGCCAAATCTGTCGCGAACGCCTTACAGAACTCCGCTGGAAAACATCCGTCCCTGGGACCTTCACCGACTTCACCCCCCTAATGCTATCAATCACCTCCCTCAGGCCCAGTGGCTTCTCCAACGCCTGCCTCCTCTCTTCCTCCAACCTTGGAAACTCCAACCCATCCAGAAACCTTCCCATATTCCTTTCCTCCACACCCTGCTCGGCCCTGTACAGCTTCTCATAATACCCTCTGAACACCTCCTTTATCCTCCCCGGTTCTGACACTACTTCCCCCTTCTCTGTTCGCACCCGTAAGATTTCCCTGGACGCAACCTGCCTCCACGGCTGGTGGGCCATCATGTGGCTGGCCTTCTCCCCATATTCATATTGCACCGCCCTCACCCTCCATAGCTGCCCCATTGCCCTTCCCACCGTCAACCAATTGAACTGCCCCTGCAACCTCTTCCTCTCTGCCAACAACTCTTTTGTGGGGACCCCTGTATCTCCTGTCCACCTCAGCTATCTCGTCCAACAACCGTCCATGCTCCTCCCTCCTCCTCCTGTCCCTGTGCTCCTTGAACGAGATAGTCCCCCCTCGGACCAGCGCCTGCAACGCCTCCCAGAACGTGGCCGCTGACACCTCCCAGTTCTGGTTAGTCTCCACATACTCCCCAATCGCCGTCCTCACATTTTCACAAAATCCTTTACCCACCAAAAGAGCTGAATCTAGCCTCATCCTGACCTCTGCACCTGTGTGGCACTAAGCCTCACCTCCAGCCAATGTGGTGCATGATTAGATATCACAATCCCCGTAAACTCCACCTCTGTCACCCCACAACATCACTCACTCACCACAAAGAAATCAATTCTCGAGTACACCTCATACACGTGTGAGAGGGGCAGCACGGTGGCACAGTGGTTAGCACTGCAGCCTCATGGCGCCGAGTTTCGATCCCGGCTCTGGGTCACTGTCCGTGTGGAGTTTGCACATTCTCCCCATGTTTGCGTGGGTTTCACCCCCACAACCCAAAGATGTGCAGGCTTGGTGGATTGGCTACGTTAAATTCCCCTTAATTTGAAAAAATGAATTGGGATGTCTAAATTTATTTTTTTAAATATACATGTGAGGAGAAGATGTACCCCCCAACCCCCACCCACTCCTCCTGGGTTCTTAAACCTCCACGGGTCAACCATTCCCATACACTTCCTAAATCTTCCCAACTCCTTTGCCATCCTCAAACCTTCCCATTGACTTGGGGCTCGACCTGTCCACCCTCGGTTCCATCACACAATTAAAATCTCCACCCATAATCAACTGGTGCGTATCCAGGTCTGGGATCACACCCAGCAAACCCCTCACAAACCCCACATCCTCCCAATTCGGCGCATATACTTTGACTAGCACCACCGCCGTCCCCTCCAGCACCCCACTCACTATCACATACTTTCCCTCCGGGTCCCGCACTTCCTTGGCCCTCACAAACCCCATTGTTTTATTCAACAGAATGGCTACCCCCTGTAACTTCGACTCAAACCCCAAGTGGAATACCTGTCCCACCCATCCCTTCCTCAACTTAACCTTACCCTTCACTCGGAAATGCGTCTCCTGTAACAAGATCACCTCCGCCTTCAAACTCCTCAGGTGCATAAAAACCAAGACCTCTTAATCGGCCCATTCAAACCATGGACATTCCACGTGACAATTCTTACCAGAGGCTTACACCTCCACTCCCCTCTACCATCCGCCATCACCACCCTCTGGCTCTGCCTCCTCTATCACCACCCTAAATTGGGCCCTTCCAAGATGGTCCCTCCTCTTCGTCCATGACCATGCTGAGTCTCCAACTCTGCCACGGCTCAATTCCCCCCCAGCCCCACTCCCGGCCTGGCCACCTCTCGTGACCTCCTCCCCCACTTCACCTCCGTTCACCAGCATTACCTGCCAGCGTGGCAGCTCCTGCTTGAAGGTCCCCCCCCAGCCACACATCCCCCACCACCAGTCCATCCTCAGCCTGTGCAAACGGGCCCCCTACCCACCTGAATGTCCCTCAGCTGGCAACCCCATCCAACAGGCCCCACCAGACAAACCCCTTCCCCGTAAAAAAAACCCACCCACAATCGCAAATTGCCTCCTCCAAAAAGAAAAACACCACAGACGGCCCGGCCGGGGGGGGGGGGGGGGGGGGGGGGTCGTCGATTATCCCCTTACAAACTTATAATTCCCCGAAGAAAAATAAAACACCCTCCAGCAACACACAATAAGCATAATCTCCAACCTTTGCAAATACTGCTCCTCCATTACACACCAGCTCTCACTTCTCCTCAGTTTATGGTCCCTTATAAAATCATTGGCCTCTTCTGGCATTTCAAAATCGTACTCCCGCCCTTCAAATGGTACCCATAGTTTTGCCAGGTACAGCACCCCAAACCGAAACTTCCTTTGGAACAACACCGTCTTGGCCCTGTTGAATCCAGCACGCCTCTTCGCCAAAATGCACCAAGTCCTGATATATTCATGATGTGGAGATGCCGGCGTTGGACTGGGGTGAGCACAGTAAGAAGTTTTACAACACCAGGTTAAAGTCAACAGGTTTGTTTTGATGTTCACAATTCACATCTCTTTAACCTGAGGTTACCCCATCTCTGGATCTGTAAAACTTTAATCACCTGCTAATGCTCGCATTCCAAGCATTGTCTGGCATCTTTGAATCTGTCTATATATATGTTTCTGGAACATACCTCTTCATTCACCTGAGGAAGGAGTAGCGCTCCGAAAGCTAGTGACATCGAAACAAACCTGTTTGACTTTAACCTGGTGTTGTAAAACTTCTTACTGATATATTCAGGCACAATTCCCCTCCCATTCCAGTCTCGCTTCTCCCTGGTCCATCGTAGAATCTTCTCCTTCTCAACAAATTTGTGCAATCGCACAATCGCGGCCGCTCTCGGCCTTAAAGACCTTTGGACCCTGTCCACCTCTTGAACCTTATCCAATAACCCCTCCTCCACCAACCCTGCCAGCATCCTCAAAGAACAACAAAGAACAAAAAAATGTACAGCACAGGCCCTTCGGCCCTCCAAGCCCGTGCCGACCATGTTGCTCGACTAAGCTACAATCTTCTACACTTCCTGGGTCCGTATCCCTCTATTCCCATCCTATTCATGTATTTGTCAAGATGCCCCTTAAATGCCACTATCGTCCATGCTTCCACCACCTCCTCCGGTAGCGAGTTCCAGGCACCCACTACCCTCTGCGTAAAAGACTTGCCTCGTACATCTACTCTAAACCTTGCCCCTCTCACCTTAAACCTATGCCCCCTAGTAATTGACCCCTCTACCCTGGGGAAAAGCCTCTGACTATCCACTCTGTCTATGCCCCTCATAATTTTGTAGACCTCTATCAGGTCTCCCCTCAACCTCCTTCGTTCCAGTGAGAACAAACCGAGTTTATTCAACCGCTCCTCATAGCTAATGCCCTCCATACCAGGCAACATTCTGGTAAATCTCTTCTGCACCCTCTCTAAAGCCTCCACATCCTTCTGGTAGTGTGGCGACCAGAATTGAACACTATACTCCAAGCGTGGCCTAACTAAGGTTCTATACAGCTGCAACATGACTTGCCAATTCTTATACTCAATGCCCTGGCCAATGAAGGCAAGCATGCCGTATGCCTTCTTGACTACCTTCTCCACCTGTGTTGCCCCTTTCAATGACCTGTGGACATGTACTCCTAGATCTCTTTGACTTTCAATACTCTTGAGGGTTCTACCATTCTCTGTATATTCCCGACCTGCATTAGACCTTCCAAAATGCATTACCTCACATTTGTCCGGATTAAACTCCATCTGCCATCTCTCCGCCCAAGTCTCCAAACAATCTAAATCCTGCTGTATCCTCTGACAGTCCTCATCGCTATCCGCAATTCCACCAACCTTTGTGTCGTCTGCAAACTTACTCATCAGACCAGTTACATTTTCCTCCAAATCATTTATATATACTACAAAGAGCAAAGGTCCCAGCACTGATCCCTGTGGATCACCACTGGTCACAGCCCTCCAATTAGAAAAGCATCCTTCCATTGCTACTCTCTGCCTTCTATGACCTAGCCAGTTCTGTATCCACCTTGCCAGCTCACCCCTGATCCCGTGTGACTTCACCTTTTGTACTAGTCTACCATGAGGGACCTTGTCAAAGGCCTTACTGAAGTCCATATAGACAACATCCACTGCCCTACCTGCATCAATCATCTTAGTGACCTCCTCGAAAAACTCTATCAAGTTAGTGAGACACGACCTCCCCTTCACAAAACCATGCTGCCTCTCACTAATGCTTCCAAATGGGAGTAAATCCTGTCTCGAAGAATTCTCTCCAGTAATTTCCCTACCACTGAAGTAAGGCTCACCGGCCTGTAGTTCCCTGGATTATCCTTGCTACCCTTCTTAAACAGAGGAACAACATTGGCTATTCTCCAGTCCTCCGGGACATCCCCTGAAGACAGTGAGGATCCAAAGATTTCTGTCAAGGCCTCAGCAATTTCCTCTCTAGCCTCCTTCAGTATTCTGGGGTAGATCCCATCAGGCCCTGGGGACTTACCTACCTTAATATTTTTTAAGACTCCCAACACCTCGTCTTTTTGGATCTCAATGTGACCCAGGCTATCTACACACCCTTCTCCAGACTCAACATCTACCAATTTCTTCTCTTTGGTGAATACTGATGCAAAGTATTCATTTAGTACCTCGCCCATTTCCTCTGGCTCCACACATAGATTCCCTTGCCTATCCTTCAGTGGGCCAACCCTTTCCTTGGCTACCCTCTTGCTTTTTATGTACGTGTAAAAAGCCTTGGGATTTTCCTTAACCCTATTTGCCAATGACTTTTCGTGACCCCTTCTAGCCCTCCTGACTCCTTGCTTAAGTTCCTTCCTACTTTCCTTATATTCCACGCAGGCTTCGTCTGTTCCCAGCCTTTTAGCCCTGACAAATGCCTCCTTTTTCTTTTTGACGAGGCCTACAATATCTCTCGTTATCCAAGGTTCCCGAAAATTGCCGTATTTATCCTTCTTCCTCACAGGAACATGCCGGTCCTGAATTCCTTTCAACTGACACTTGAAAGCCTCCCACATGTCAGATGTTGATTTGCCCTCAAACATCCGCCCCCAATCTATGTTCTTCAGTTCCCGCCTAATATTGTTATAATTAGCCTTCCCCCAATTTAGCACATTCATCCTAGGACCACTCTTATCCTTGTCCATCAGTACTTTAAAACTTACTGAATTGTGGTCTCTGTTACCGAAATGCTCCCCTACTGAACCATCTACCACCTGGCCGGGCTCATTCCCCAATACCAGGTCCAGTACCGCCCCTTCCCTAGTTGGACTGTCTACATATTGTTTTAAGAAGCCCTCCTGGATGCTCCTTACAAACTCCGCCCCGTCTAAGCCCCTGGCACTGCATGGGAGTGGCAGTCTGGCTTGCCGCTTCAATCATCAAATAAGTGGAGCTTCAATGCACACCGTACTCAGGCAAGGGTCCTCCCACTGAAACAGGCCTGATACAAGGTGAGGGCAATGGGTAAGGACAGAGGGTCCTAGCACCATTAGGACATTCTTTATGATTTCTCCAGTGGAACAGAGAAAATCACCCCCAGGACTAAGCTTCTCTGATTAAGAACTTTGATTAATTGCAGATAAATGATTCAAGCAATCTCTGTGTTAATTTTTTTAATGTGGCTCATTACTCATTCCTTTGAAAAGTCACATTGAAGAATTCCTGTCCTTGTGTTTATGGGCATATACTATGGGGTTTATGGCCCCTTAAGAGGGCCTCTCAATATCTGTGAGGAGATTGCTCATCTCCATTCCAGTTCCATCTCATGCATAATTGACAACTTTACATTTCCTGCCCTGGCTTGTGCAGCTTCATATTCCCAATCAATCCCCGCAAGAAACACTTTCTGGGAAATTTATCTCCCGACATTGTTGACTCTCACCCCTCCCCTTCCCTCAGGTCTATACGGTAACTTCTTAAAGTGCACTTTTATGGACAGACTATTCTGACCTTAGATGTAACCAAAGCCTCACAAACATCTCAGACTTATGGCGCAATTTTACTAAATGGGAACAAAATCCCAGAGCGAGCGCGTTTACCCACGTAACATGTGACTCGCGTTTGATAAGGGGCTTCAACAGGGAATGTGCGGCTGAGGCCAGACATAGCCCCATTTTGTACACTGAGGAGTTCTGCTCGCCGGAACTCCCCAGTGTAGCGAGAGATCGGGACTTCATTTTAAAATGGCATCCCGATCTCCAAAGCCCCCAAAGCAACCCCCCCCCCCCCATGCCAGGGTGCCACTCTGCCCAAAGGCATGCACCTGGGGGCCTCCGATCCCCTGATAGACCCCCATGAGTACCGTTCCGTCTGGTACCCGTTTCTGGAGACCAGTACTGAACGGCGCTCGTCTGAGGTCTCCGAGGCGAAGAAGATTGATCCTAAAGCTTCGGGAACATGGGAATCTGCACATTAAAGTGAGACAGGTGGTAGCCATCGAGTGAGTGCTTGCACACAGGGCAGCTCTGGCTCGAAGAAGTTGGTTTGGGCACTTTATACCTGTTAGTGAGGTAGCTTTGTCAAGGAAGTGGTGCAGAAGGTGTAGAGGTTCTCCCCAAGATTGGCATGTTTACTGGCTACCAGACCCGGCAAAAAACAGTTAAAGACCTGGCTAAGGGGGTAACACGGTGGCACAGTGGTTAGCACTGGGACTACGGCGCTGAGGACCCGGGTTCGAATCCCGGCCCTGGGTCACTGTCCGTGAGGAGTTTGCATTTTCTCCCCATGTCTGCGTGGGTTTCACCCCCACAACCCAAAGATGTGCAGGCTAGGTGGATTGGCCACGCTAAATTGATCCTTAATTGGAAAAAAATAATAATTGGGTACTCGAAATTTCAAAAAAAAGACCTGGCTAAGGAATTGTGGTGCAGCAACAATTGCGAGAATGGCGGAGGGGGAAGGGTCGTCGCCCGTGGGAAAGCCCCAGATGGAGAAGTTGATAGCCTTCATCAAAGACAAATTTTGGCAGCAAAGGAAAGAGATGCATGGTGACTGGTCGAAGGCCATTGAGGGGGAAGTAGCACTTTTGCGAGGATTGATGAATTGTGTAAAGAAGTGCCTTGTGGCACAAGGGGTGAGGATATGAGGTGGAGAAGGTGGTGTGCGACCAGAGTCTCTTTCGGATGAGAAATTAAACCTGACCACTTGGTTGGGTGTAAAAAACCCTATGGCACTATATTAAAGCAGAGCGGGGGAGTCACCCCAATGTCCTGGGCAAGATTTATCCTCCAACTGCTGTGTACAAAATAGATTTTCTGGTCATATTAATATTGTGCTGTGTACAAATTGGCTGCTGCATTGCAAAGTGACTACACTTCACAAGTAATTAATTGGCTGTAAAATGAATTTCTTGCAATTGTGAAAAGACGCTAAATAAATGAATACTTTCTTTTAAAACGGCTATGCTAGACTTCCAGAGGCTGAGACTACAATTGGATATAGGAGCTCCAGGCTCCAACACCGAGGTAGAGGAACCAATTTTCAGCATTTACCAGCCAGTTGAGCTCAGCTGAGCGCGACTAGAGCTCAGGACCAAATTTATTGGCTGAGGGGCAGGCCAAGAATATGGAGCCAGGGGCTGAATTTATGGCCGGTTGAGGGGCAGGCCAAAGATATGGAGCCTGGGACTGAATTTCCAGCTGTCTGAGGGACAGGCCAAGGATATGGAGCTGAGGGCTGAATTCGCTGCCGGAGGTGCAGGCCAAGGAGGGAACATGGGGCTGAATTCTCAGCTGGCTGAGGACAGGCCAAGGATGGAGCCTGAGACTAAATTCCCAGTTGAGGGGCAAGGTGAGGATGGAGCCTGGGATTAAATTTCCAGTTGAGGGGGAAGGGCGAGGATGGACACTGCTGTTGAATTCACAGCCGGCAGAAGGGATTTTATCAGCTCATGATGCCTGAAGCTTTCCTCAAGGATTGAATTGCGCTGTGTGATATTGGCACTCTTGCCTCTTATCATAGAATTTACAGTGCAGAAGGAGGCCATTCGGCCCATCGAGTCTGCACCGGCTCTTTGAAAGAGCACCCTACCCAAGCCCACACCTCCACCCTATCCCCAAACCCAGACACCCCACCCAACACTTGTCATAATATACACCAGTAATTTATGGTGCAGACACACACACACACACTGATGGACATGCAGTGGGACCAATCAGCTTACACAACACCGCAGCCAATCACCAGTGAGAGCACACGCACTATAAATACAGGGGACAGGAGAGTTCCCGCTCACTCTAGTAGCGGCCAGCTCGGAGCACAGAGCTCACAGCCTGCAACACAGACATTCACCATGTGCTGAGTGCATCACCTGGTTAGGACTAGGCAAGGGTCAACAGTTAAAGCTGGTATTGCATTTACCCACAGTACAAGTATGTTAATATAGTTAACCTTATAATAAAATAGAGTTGCACCACTTCCAGTATTGGTGACCTGTTTGTGATCCAGAACACCCAACACATCATGGTACAAGGAGTGGTTGCATACTAGCACCTCTGAGACCCACCTGCAACTAATCAGCATTCCGGCATCCTGAAGTATGGAGAACATCAACCCGCCGCCGCCGTTCCGCATCGCCGGCAATCTCGGGGTCAATTGGAAGATTTTTAAACAGCGCTTCCAGCTCTTCCTCGAAGCCACGGACAGGGAGAACGCCTCGGACACCAGGAAGATTGCTCTGCTCCTCTCCACGGCCGGGCAACACGCCATCCACATCTTCAACTCCCTCACATTCGCAGACGACAAGGACAAGACAAAGTACAAGACGGTTCTCCTCAAATTCGGTACCCACTTCAGCATAGAGGTCAATGAAAGCTTCGAAAGATACCTGTTCCAGCAGCGCTTGCAGGGTAAGGACGAGCCTTTCCAATCCTTTTTAACACACCTCCGCATCCTTGCGCAGTCCTGCGGCTACGGGCCCACCTCCGACTCCATGATACGCGACCAGATCGTATTTCGTGTTCTGTCGGACCCCCTGCGTCAGCAGCTCCTCAAAATTAAGCAACTCACCCTAGCGACTGCCATCGAGACCTGTGTCCTGCATGAAAATGCCACCAGCCGGTACTCCCACATACAGGCGGCTGAAACGGCGCGGCAAGGTCCCCACGAGGCGGAACGGGTCCAAACAATTGAACACCTCCAAGGCTGCAGCCTGGATGAGGGCGGCCATTTTGCGCGCTTTTCGTGGCCTCCCGCGCTTGTACGCGCCAAACGAGGGGACGGTGACGTGGAGGAACGTGATGCACAGGCACACACCACGCAGGACCGCATCGCGCATGCGTGGTGGCGCAACGAGCTTACTGACATCACGACGTGCGGCAACTGTGGCTCCGCCCATTTAAAGCGGCAATGTCCTGCAAAATCACGACAATGCCTACGATGTGGCAGACTTGGCCACTATGCTGCCTGCTGTCGAGCAGCTCAGCCTGCCAATTCGCATCGCTTCAGCCAGCCTCGTAGGAACGTTCGGGCAATTCAACCCACGTTCCCCGAGTCCGATTCCGACTTCCCGCAGATCAGTGACACCGAGGACCCGAGGGAGCCTTTTCGAGTCGCTGTTAAAACAAAGAACAGGCTGTCCCCGAATCAAAACCACCAGCCGCTGTCGGTGCACAGCATTGATCCAGACGACGAGTGGTGTGCCACCCTGACGGTCAACCGATCCCAGATACGATTCCGCCTGGACACTGGTGCTTCCGCTAATCTCCTAGCGTGGTCAGACTTTCAGACCCTTGGGGTTAAACCAACCATTCTTCAGTTGACGTGCCAACTAGTGGACTACAATGGCAACGTCATTCCTGCTACCGGTTCATGCCAACTCGAAGTGACGCACAACTCGCGAAAAGCCATCCTTCCCTTCGAGATTGTGGGCTCCTCGAAGGACTCTCTGCTAGGCGCACAGGCGTGCAAACTCCTAAACCTCGTTCAATGAGTACACTCTCTCTCTCCAGAGGTCACGTCTGCCTTCCAGGATGCGGACTTCAGGGCGCAACTCAATGCCATCATCGACCAGCACCGCAACGTTTTCGAAGGCATGGGCACGCTTCCATACACTTACAAAATCCAGCTCAAACAAGACGCCACGCCTGTGGTTCATGCACCTCGCAGAGTCCCAGCACCCCTGCAGCAGCTGCAGGACCTCCAGGACCAAGGAGTGGTCTCCAGAGTGACGGAACCAACCGACTGGGTCAGTTCCATGGTGTGCGTAAAGAAGCCTTCCGGCGAGCTCCGGATCTGCATTGACCCAAAGGATCTGAATCGCAACATAATGAGGGAGCATTACCCTATCCCCAAGCGCGAGGAGATCATGTGCGAGATGGCTCGGGCCAACATCTTCACCAAACTTGACACCTCGAAAGGATTCTGGCAAATTCAACTAGACAGGTCTAGCAGAAAGCTGTGTACCTTTAATACCCCGTTTGGCAGATACTGCTACAACAGGATGCCGTTTGGGATTATATCAGCATTAGAAGTATTCCACCAGATCATGGAGCAAATGATGGAGGGCATTGAGGGTGTGCGCGTCTATGTTGACGACATCATCATTTGGTCCAGGAGCATATCAATCGCCTCCAGTGCGTTTCAAACGAATACGGGACCAAGGCCTTCGCCTCAACAGAGCCAAATGTTCCTTCGGCCAGACGGAACTCAAGTTCCTAGGGGACCACATCTCCCGGTTGGGTGTGCGGCCGGATGCGGACAAGGTGGCAGCCATCACGGTTATGCAGAAACCAGCGGATAAGAAGGCGGTCCTCCGATTTTTGGGCATGGTCAACTTCCTGGGGAAGTTCATCCCCAACCTCGCCTCCCATACCACAGCTCTCCGGAATCTGGTCAGGAAGACGACAGACTTCCACTGGCTTCCCGCCCACGAGCGCGAATGGGAGGAGCTTAAGACCAAGTTTACCACGGCCCCGGTATTGGCATTTTTTGATCCCACGAAGGAAACAAAAATTTCAACGGATGCCAGCCAACCCGGCATTGGGGAGGTGCTCCTGCAAAACGGAGGCCTCATCATGGGCCCCCGCTGCATATGCTTCACGTGCCATGACCCCCACAGAACAGCGCTACGCGCAGATCGAAATGGAGTGCCTGGGCCTGTTGACTGGGGTCGACAAATTTCATGATTACATGTACGGCCTCCCCCAATTCACTGTCAAGACCGACCATCGCCTGCTGATCAACATTATACAAAAAGACCTGAATGATATGACCCCTCCCTCCAGCGCATTCTGCTTAAACTCCGGCGGTATGATTTCCAGCTCCTATACACCCCGGGCAAGGACCTGATCATAGCCGACGCTCTGTCCAGGGCAGTCAACACCCCGTGTGACCCAGAGGGGTTCGTCTGCCAGGTTGACGCCCATGTGGCCTTCACGGCTTCCAATCTGCCGGCCACGGATGAACATTTGCCGCGAGACTGCGGCTGACCCCCTACTACAGCGTGTCATGCGCCACATGACGGACGGGTGGCTCAAGGGCCAATGCCCGCAGTTCTACAATATCAGAGACGATCTGGCAGTAGTTGATGGTGTCCTCCTGAAGCTGGACCGCATTGTGATCCCGCACAGCATGCGCCAGCTCGTTTTGGAACAGCTACACGAGGGCCAGCTTGGCGTGGAGAAGTGCTGACTAAGGGCCCGAGAGGCTGTGTACTGGCCGGGCATCAATGAGGACATCACCAACACAGTGCTCAACTGCCCCACCTGTCGGCGGTTCCAGCCGGCCCAACCATGTGAGACCCTACAGCCCCATGAGTTGGTCACGTCCCCTTGGTCTAAGGTAGGCGTTGACCTGTTCCATGCGCTCGGCAGGGACTATGTCCTGATTGTAGACTATTTTGCGACCTACCGGAGGTCGTACGCCTGCACGACATCACATCATCGGCGGTCATCCGTGCCTGCAAGGAGACCTTTACTCATCACGGCATCCCACTCACTGTGATGTCGGACAATGGCCCCTGCTTCGCGAGCCAGGAATGGTCCAACTTTGGCAGCAGGTATAACTTTGTGCATGTGACATCCAGGCCCCTGCACCCCCAATCCAATGGCAAAGCGGAAAAGGGCGTCCACATCGTCAAACGGCTCCTCTGCAAGGCTGCCGATGCAGGATCCGACTTCTACCTCACCTTGCTGGCCTATCGTTCGGCCCCACTCTCCACGGGCCTGTCGCCAGCCCAGCTGCTCATGGGTCGCACCCTCAGGACCACGGTGCAGTCCATTCACGTCCCAGACCTCGACCACGTTCCGGTCCTTCAGCGGATGCAACTGTCTCATGCACAACGCATGACGCTCGGGCGACTGATCTCCCTGCTCTGGCGCCGGATGACAACGTCCGCATCCATCTTCCGGAGGGTGGCTGGTCTGCAACTGCTGTGGTTCTTCGGCAGGTGTCTCCCTGCTTGTTCCTGGTTCGTTTGCCAGATGGTTCCATTCGCCGCCGCAATCGGCGTGCCCTCCGTCTCGTTCCACGCTCGCTACGTGATCCTCCACCGGTGCCACGCCCTCCTATTGTCCCCAACCTGGACTATGTGGATATTCTGAATACTCTGCAACCTCCTCACTCTGCCGCGGCCCAGCCCGTTCCTCAGCCGGTGGCTCCTGACCCACCCTTGAGGCGGTCAACCAGAATCCGTCGCCCACCTCAGAGACTTGACTTATGAGTTTTGCAATGTTGGACTCTTTGATCTGTTCTGTTATCCTGTTTCATCGTTCCAGTAGTTTGTATATAATGTTCATTTCGTTGTTGGTATGACACCCTATTTCTCTGCACCAGGCACCTTCCCGTGTAAATAGATTGGCCTCATGTGACTTCCGGGTGCGGCTATGCAGAGCTAGGTCGCATATTCGGCAGCTCCTGCTTGGAACGGACTTTTGGGCTCTTTTACAGGGCCCCCACGGCATTTGTTTGACATTTCCCGGTGTGGGAAGAAGGCTGCAATATTCCCCCGACAGTGTCCCCCAGGAAGGGTATGTCTCTGGGTTGCCAGACACGGCAGAAACAGTAAAAGATTTGGCTGCAACTGCTGGATAAACAGGGCCTCTTCCAGCATGCAGGCGGGGGAAGGGCAAGCTTAAAGTTGCAAGCTGACCTGAGGGCCTGTATCAAAGGTGAATTCTAGCAGCAGAGGGAACAACTGTGAAAAGATCTCATCAAGGCCACTGAAGGGACTTCCGGTTGCGGTGATGCCTAGCTAGCCGCACGCTTCGGCGGCTCCAGCTCCGACGGACCTTCGGGCTCTTTTAAGAGCCCCAACGGGGAATCTTTCGACGACGCAACCCGGTGTGGGGTGTGTGAGAAGGGAGTCCCCCCCAAACGAAGGAGGGAAAAAAACGGCGGCGGCGGCTGCAGCGCGAGGAATCGTCGACCAAAGGGTCAGAAAGAGAGAAGTACAAGATGGCGGCGGAGAAAGCGCAGGCGACATGGGGGCCTGAGCAGGATGAAATTGTGAGACGGTGCGTGGAGCTGCTGAAGAGGGAGGTGCTGACCCCGTTGCTACAGGCAATTGAGGGGCTCAAGGAGACATTAAAGACCCAGGAGACAGAGCTCCGCGTGGTGGAGCAGAAGGTGACAGATATTGAGGACGAGATCCTGGGCCTGGCGGTTAAGACACAGACGCACGAGGCACTTCATAAAAAGTGTACTGAAAGGATCGAAGCCCTAGAAAATGGAGCGCGAAGGAAGAACCTTCGGATACTGGGTCTCCCTGAGGGTGTGGAAGGAGTGGACTGTGGAGCGTACGCAAGTACGATGCTGAGCTCACTGATGGGTGCTGAGGCCCCTACGGGCCCCTTGGAGGTGGAGTGGGCAAATCGGATTCCGGCAAGAAGACCAAAAGCGGGAGAACCACCCAGGGCGATAATCGTGCGATTTTACTGCCTTAAGGATAGAGAAGAGGTCCTGAGATGGGCTAAAAAGGTGCGGAGTAGCAGATGGGAGAATGCAGTGGTACGGGTATACCAGGATTGGAGTGCGGAGGTGGCGAGAAGGAGGGCGAGCTTCAACCGAGCCAAAGAGGTGTTGCATAAAAGGAAGGTGAAGTTCGGGATGCTGCAGCCGGCAAGACTATGGGTCACGTATCAGGAGAGACACCATTATTTCGAGACGGCGGAGGAAGCATGGACCTTCATCAAAGAAGAGAAATTGGATCGGAACTGAGGGACTGATGCTGCAGGAAATGTTATTGTTAATGTTATGGTTGAAGTTAATTGAGAAGTAAATTGGGAAGGGGGGAGACATTGGGGAAATGTGGGCGCCGGTGAGGGGGGAAAGACGGGACATAGTTGGAGAATGGGGAAGGGGAGGGGGAGGGGAAAGGGAGCTGCGCCATAAGAGGCGGGTCAGGTAAAGGGATGTTCCCGCGCCAGAAAGAATAAGGCGGGAAGACAGGCGCAAGGCGGATGGGAGTTCCCCACACGGGGGGGTCGAGGAGTGAGCAGGAGTAGCCGGGGTCAGTTGAAGTCAGCTGACTTACGGAAGTAATATGGGGGAGCAATCATGCTAGAAAGAGATCTAGCGGGGGGAGGGGGGGACAACTGGGTTGCTGCTGCGGAAATCCAAAAGGAAATGGCTAAAGAGTGGGTGGGCGGGGATGGTGTGCGACGCTGGGGGAGCGAGCGGGAGCGCGGGGACGGGATATGGGACTGGCCTAGAGAAGGTAATGGCTAGTCGACACGGGAGGGGGGCAGGTAGCCCCCTAGTGAAGCTGATCACGTGGAACGTGAGAGGCCTGAACGGACCGATAAAAAGGGCCCGAGTGCTCGCGCATTTGAAAGGACTAAGGGCAGACGTGGTTATGCTCCAAGAGACGCACCTAAAGGTGGCGGACCAAGTTAGGTTAAGGAAAGGATGGGTGGGACAGGTGTTCCACTCAGGACTGGACGCAAAGAATAGAGGGGTGGCCATTTTGGTGGGGAAACAGGTAGCATTTGAAGCAAAGAACATCGTAGCAGATAGCGGAGGTAGATATGTAATGGTGAGTGGCAGGCTGGAGGGAATGGAGGTCGTGTTGGTTAATGTGTAATCCCCAAACTGGGACGATGCGGGATTTATGAGACGGATGCTGGGGTGTATACCGGACCTGGAGGTAGGAAACTTGATTTTAGGAGGGGACTTTAATACGGTGCTGGCCCCGGGGCTAGATAGATCCAGCTCAAGGACCGGAAGAAGGCCGGCAGCGGCCAAGGTACTTAAGGGGTTTATGGACCAAATGGGGGGAGTGGATCCATGGCGATTTCTTAGACCTAGGGCTAAGGAGTTTTCCTTCTTCTCCCATGTCCATAAAGTGTACTCCCGGATAGATTTTTTTGTTTTGGGAAGGTCGTTGATCTCTAGGGTGGAAGAAGCTGAGTACTCAGCCATAGCGGTTTCGGATCATGCCCCACATTGGGTGGACCTGGAATTAGGAGAGGAAAGGGAGCAGAGAACACTCTGGCGATTAGATGTGGGACTGATGGCGGATGTGGGAGTATGTGCAAGAGTGCGGGGGTGTATTAAGAGATACCTGGAGGTCAATGACGACGGCGAGGTCCCTGTGGGAGTGGTTTGAGAAGCACTAAAAGCGGTGGTCAGAGGAGAGCTGATCTCTATTGGGGCCCACAAAAGGAAAACAGAGGCCAAGGAAAGGGAAAGATTACTGGGGGAGATTTTAAGAGTGGACAGGGAATTTGCAGAGACCCCGGAGGAGGAATTGTACAGGGAAAGGAGACGACTCCAGACGGAGTTTGACCTTCTGACCACCAGAAAGGCGGAGGTACTGTGGAGGAAGGCACAGGGGAGGAGGTATGAATATGGGGAAAAGGCTAGTCGCCTGTTGGCTCATCAATTGCGAAAGAGGGCAGCAGCGAGGGAGATAGGAGGAATTAGAGACGAAAGGGGAGACACGGTGCGAAGGGCAGGAAAGATAAATGAGGTGTTCAAGACCTTTTATGAGGAACTGTATAGGTCTCAACCCCCAGAGGGAGAGGAGGGGATGCGGCAGTTCCTGGACCAATTGAGGTTCCCGAAAGTGGAGGAGCAGGAGGTGGTAGGCCTGGGGGCACCGATTGAGGTGGACGAGGTCATTAAGGGACTGGGAAGCATGCAAGCAGGGAAGGCCCCGGGGCCAGACGGGTTCCGGTGGAATATTACAGAAAATATGTGGACTTGTTGGCCCCGTTGATGGCGAGGACGTTCAATGAGGCCAGGGAAGGGGGGACTCTACCCCCGACGATGTTGGAGGCGACGATATCGCTAATTTTGAAGAGGGACAAAGATCTGTTGCAGTGCGGGTCCTATAGACTTATTTCACGATTGAACGTGGATGCCAAATTGCTGGCAAAGGTACTGGCATCGAGGATAGAGGACTGTGTCCCGGGGGTGGTGCACGAAGACCAGACAGGGTTCGTAAAAGGGAGACAACTGAATGTTAACGTGCGACGACTATTAGGGGTGATAATGATGCCCCCAGTGGAGGGGGAGGCAGAGATAGTGGCGGCAATGGACGCAGAGAAGGCATTTGATATGGTGGAGTGGGAGTATTTATGGGAAGTGTTAAGGAGGTTTGGGTTTGGGAACGGGTTTATTAGCTGGGTTAGACTTCTTTATGGGGCTCCAACGGCAAGCGTAGTTACAGGTCGACATAGATCGGAGTATTTCCGACTATATAGGGGAACAAGACAGGGATGCCCGCTGTCTCCATTGTTGTTCGCGTTGGCAATTGAACCTCTGGCCATGGCTCCAGGAGAGACTCCAGGAAATGGAGAGGGGTGATTAGAGGGGGAGAAGAACACCGAGTCTCGTTATACGCGGATGACCTATTGTTATACGTGTCGGACCCAGCGGGGGGGATGATAGAGGTTATGCGAATTTTGAGGGGGTTCGGGGAATTCTCGGGGTATAGGCTAAACGTGGGGAAGAGTGAATTATTTGTGATACATCCAGGGGACCAGAGTAGAGAGATAGAAGGCTTGCCGCTAAGGAAAGTGGAAAGAAACTTCCGATACCTGGGGATTCAGATCGCTAGGAGCTGGGGAACCTTGCACAGACTTAATCTGACACGGCTGGTAGAACAAATGGCGGAGGACTTCAAGAGGTGGGACATGCAGCCTCTATCGCTGGCGGGCAGGGTGCAAGCAATTAAGATGATGGTCCTCCCGAGGTTCTTATTTGTATTTCAATGTCTCCCTATATTAATCACCAAGACCTTTTTTAATAAAATAGACAGGAGCATCACGAGCTTCGTGTGGGCAGGGAAAGTCCCGAGAGTAAGGAGGGGGTTCCTTCAGCGTAGTAGGGACAGAGGAGGATTGGCACTACCGAACTTGGGCGATTACTATTGGGCCGCCAATGTGGCAATGATACATAGATGGATGATGGAGGGTGAGGGAGCGGCGTGGAAAAGACTGGAGAGAAAGTCCTGTAAAGGGACGAGTTTAGAGGCGCTGGTAACGGCGCCACTACCGTTCTCACCTAAAAGGTTTACCACGAACCCGGTGGTGGCGGCAACACTGAATATCTGGGGACAGTGGAGGCGACAGAGAGGGGTGCGGGGAGCCCTGGTGGGGTCCCCTATCAGGAACAACCATAGGTTCGCCCCAGGAAGAATGGATGGAGGATTTCAGAGCTGGTACCAGTTGGGAATTAGGAGGGTGGGAGATTTATTTATAGATGGGACTTTTGCGAGCTTGGGAGCATTGGAGGAAAAGTATAAGTTGCCCCGGGGAAATTTCTTGAGATATATGCAGGTGAGGGCGTTTGCTAGACAACAGGTGAGGGAATTTCCGTTGCTCCCGACACAGGGGATACAGGACAGGGTGCTTTCAGGGGTGTGGGTCGGAGAGGGCAAGGTGTCAGAGATTTATCGAGAGATGAGGGAAGAGGGGGAGGAGTCGGTGGGCGAACTAAAAGGAAAGTGGGAAGAAGAATTAGGGGAGGAGATAGAGGAGGGTATGTGGGCTGATGCCCTAAGCAGGGTAAATTACTCTTCCTCATGCGCCAGGCTTAGCCTGATTCAATTTAAGGTGCTACATAGAGCACACATAACGGGAGCAAGATTGAGCAGGTTATTTGGAGTGGAGGACAAATGTGGGAGGTGTGGCGGGAGCCCGGCAAACCACGCACATATGTTTTGGGTGTGCCCGGCACTGGAAGGGTATTGGAAGGGAGTGACAGGAGTGATTTCGCAGGTGGTGAAGGCCCGGGTCAAACCAGGCTGGGGGTTAGCTCTATTTGGAGTTGCGGAAGAGCCGGGAGTGCAGGAGGCGAAAGAGGCCGACGTTGTGGCCTTTGCGTCCCTAGTAGCCCGGCGCAGGATCCTACTCATGTGGAAGGAGGCGAAACCCCCCGGACTGGAGGCCTGGGTAAATGATATGGCGGGGTTCATTAAACTGGAGCAGATAAAGTTTGCCCTGAGAGGATCGGCTCAAGGGTTCACCAGGCGGTGGCAGCCATTTCTCGACTACCTAGGGGAACGTTAGAGGGAAGACAGATGACCAGCAGCAGCAACCCAGGGGGAAGGGGGGGAGGGAGGAGGGGGGGGGGTTAGTTTAGTTTAGGTCAAAGATAAAGGGGTTTTGTTACTTGTGTATTGTTAAAAATTTCTGTATTGTTATTGTTGCGTTTGCTTTGTAAGAGGGGAAAAATTGTTGTTTGGGAAAAGATTTCAATAAAACATATTTAAAAAAAAAAGATTAGCCTCATGTACATAGTCATGTAAATAACACGCACACACATAGTCAGGTACATTCACTACGCGGTATTTATTGTCACAAAGGCATATGTTCTTTATATAAAAGGGGGGATGTCATAATATACACCAGTATATTATGGTACAGACACACACACACACTGATGGACATGCAGTGGGACTAATCAGCATACACAACACCGCAGCCAATCACCAGTGAGAGCACACGCATTATAAAGACAGTGGACAGGAGAGTACCCGCTCATTCTAGTAGCAGCCAGCTCGGAGCACAGAGCTCACAGCCTGCAACACAGACATTCACCATGTGCTGAGTGCATCACCTGGTTAGGACTAGGCAAGGGTCAACAGTTAAAGCTGGTATTGCATTTACCCACAGTTCAAGTATGTTAATATAGTTAACCTTATAATAAAATAGAGTTGCACCACTTCCAGTGTTGGTGACCTGTTTGTGAACCAGAACACCCAACACATGAAAATGAAAATCGCTTATTGTCACAAGTAGGCTTCAAATGAAGTTACTGTGAAAAGCCCCTAGTCGCCACATTCCGGCACCTGTTCGGGGAGGCTGGTACGGGAATTGAACCGTGCTGCTGGCCTGCCTTGGTCTGCTTTCAACGCCAGCGATTTAGCACTATGCTAAACAGCCCCTGCTACAGCCACATCAACACTAAGGGCAATTTTGCACACTAAGGGTAATTTAGCATGGCCAATCCACCTAACCTGCACATCTTTAGACTGTGGGAGGAAACCGGAGCACCCGGAGGAAACCCACGCACACACGGGGAGAACGTGCAGACTCTGCACAGACAGAGACCCAAGCCGGGAATCGAACCTGGGACCCTGGAGCTGTGAAGCAATTGTGCTAACTACCATGCTACCGTGCTGCCCAGGCTCTTGAAGGCTGTGGGTTCAAACCCCACGGCAAGGCTTGGACAACTGGGGAGTGAATTTGCACAAGGTGCCGTCTTTCTGGTGAGATATTTCTGAGGCCATGTCTGTTTTGGTAGAGGTTATAGATCCACTGGTTCCATTTGAATATGAATGGAGTTGGCTGTTCAGGATGGTGAGAACAGTGTTTCCCAAATTCCCCAACCAGTGCATTATTTCCTTAACTAAAACTTGGGAACAAAATGGCTGCCATGTTTTCCACATTGCCAATTGTAACTACACTGGACCCAATTCAATATGGTTGAAGCACTGTGTTTCTGAGAAGCATGATTGGGTCAATTCTTTCCTTAGCTGTGTGCAATCACATTTTTAAAATATCAATTTAGAGTACCCAATTCTTTTTTTTCCAATTAAGGGGCAATTTAGCATGGCCAATACGCCTACCCTGCACATCTTTGGGTTGTGGGGGTGAAACCCATGCAAACACGGGGAGAATGTGCAAACTCCACATGGACAATAACCCAGGGCCGGATCGGATATGAAGCAGCATTGCTAACCACTGCACCACCATGTTGTCCTCTGTGCAATCACTCAACACACTTTTATGGACAATTCTGCTCTCTGCTCTGGACCAGGGAATGGATTGATGATGCGGTATGGCGGGGGGAGGAATATCATACAAACGTGCTATTGAGTCACAAATCTCTCGATGTGTTCACTCTGGCGTTTTTTGAGGAATGGGGAGGGCCCTCTTGAGCACCCCCGAGTTTAACCCTCCACAACAGCTGGCCATGCCATCAGCTGTCTAGTTTTCAAGCTCTGGGATTCCCTCCCTACACCTCTCTACCTCACTCTCCTCCTTTAAGACATTCCTTAAAACCTCCCACTTTGACCAAGCTCACCTGTCCTAATAACTCCTTATGTGGCACAGTGGATACCACTGGGACTGTGGCGCTGAGGACCCAGGTTCGAATCCTGGCCCTGGGTCACTGTCCGTGTGGAGTTTGTATATTCTCCCCATGTCTGCATGGGTTTCGCCCCCACAACCCAAAGATGTGCAGGTTAGGTGGATTGGCCACGCTAAATTGCCCCTTAATTAGAAATAAAATAATTGGGTACTCTAAATTTATTTTTTAAAACATTTGCTTGATAAAGCTCAAATGAAGCACCTTGGGGCATTTTACTTCTTGAACGGCATTGTATAAATGCAAATTGTTGAGCGGATATTGCTCTCTCGCTCTTCTTTTTATCACCTTGCTTGAAAACTTAACAGCCTGAGACAGTCGGTGAAAGCTGAGCTGGTCTCCTTTGAATGTGGCTGCTGCTTTTAACCCTGTTATCTGTAAGTCTAATTGACCTTCCCTCTTGGGGAGCCTGTTCCTGGAGAGGGAGTGAGTGAGAGGACAGATGTCTTTGTTGTGGTCTCTCTCCTTTGGGGGGGGGGGGGGGGGGGGGGGGAGGGGGGGGGGGGAGGAAGGGGGGGCAGGCTCTTGGTGACAGATGGCGTTGCCCATAGTGCATTGTCTGTTGTCAGCTGTGTGCTTGTTTGTTGCAATGGGAGTTGGGGGCCGCGTGCAGCACTAGTTACTGTTAACGGAGCGTTCGAGCGGTGCCTGAGAGGAGAGCAAGAGAAGGCTGGGTGGGTTTCAGAAAATATCGCCTAACAGGTACGGAGGAGAGAATAATAACCTGCTACTGCGATGGTGCAGCTGGTCATAACCCAGCTCAGCTTTGGGAACAGGCAGAGCTGAAAGCCAGTGTCCGAGCACCCCAGCTTTGTCCGAAGCTGTGTTGGGCCTGATCCCAGTCCTGAGGTAGCGTCAACCCACAGGGTGCTGGAAGTGACTGTGCCAGTTTGAGGCAGGCGGGATTTGTGTGTTGAGGGAGGGGGTGGGGAGAGCAGGGAGATGCAGCGTACACAAAGAACCCAAAGCAAAGCACTGAATCCATTGAAATTTCCTCATTATTCTCGGAACAGCAGGCAATTTGGAGGCAGCTTAACTCTTCCCGTTACCGAGCAACCCCGAGGTCTCGGGCCGGAAACTTCAGAGCATTTGTTGAGGTTTTAATAAGAGAGAAGCTAATGAATATGGGAGTAGGGATGATCACCAGTTTCAGTTAGTGGTGTGCAAGAGGGAGGAGACCCTGAGCGAGGATCGATCGGATCAGGGGATGTTCATTTGAAGCTTGATGTGCGACATAGTTAGAGACTGGCCTGTGACTCAGGAGGGAGGAACAAAAAGATGAAAGCTTAGATCAGCAATGATATCACTGTCAACACTGACATTCATGGAAAGACATGTTGTGGGAAGCACAGGAATGTTGGAGATAATTGTCGGCTAAAGAATGAGTTCTTTATTTGTACTCTCGGAGTCTGTGAGATGTGTGTTGTTGGATGCCCATCGACCTGGATCTTAGGCTTTAGAGAGAGCTAGGCCCAGGCACTCCACTTTTGGGACAAAACTAAACTCCCCAGAGCTGAAGAGATAAGCTTGGCAATGTTACCATGGGAACAATAGGAATAAATATCCCAGATGCCAAGAAACTCTTATTTCCGTCTGTTTAATAAGCCCTTGGCCTTTATGCAGTAAGTGCATGCCATGCAGGTGGCTTTAGCAGCCATAGTTTTAAAATAGCATCAACCTTTTGTTGCGTGTATTTGTAAATTAAAGCACTTGCGAATCACACCCTCCTCACTCCCCTCCTTATCCCCCCTCCACCCCACTCGCCGGCAGAAGGCTCCTGATTCATGTGGGTGTCTCGATGCTGGGAATCCTACTCTGTTCGAACAGGGGCGCGGGGCGGGGGGCTGTTATTGGGGTGTTATCCTTCAACCAAAATTGACCGTTGACCTAATTGCTGCTGTGGGATCTTGCTGTGCACCCACATTCCCTACATTACAACAGTTCTTCAAAAGTACTTTGTTGGCTGTGAAGCTCCTTGAGACATCCTGATGTCATGAAAAAGTGCTATAAAAAATGCAAGTTCTCTCCTTTTTGAAGTTGAATGCAATGTGACGATGTCATTGTGACCCCCTCAGAATAGATGCACTGAAGTGAGAATGGCTCCTGGAATGGGGGCTGGCCAATATAACGATATAGTGTTTGTGCTGACCATTCCTGCGGATAGTCAGTGGGCTGGCTGTTTTGTTGGGGTGGGGTTGAATACACTGAAGGTGGGTTGTTGCCGATTTAGTTACTGAACTGCTGGGGCCATTGACCTCCTGTTATTTCAGGAAAATGGCCCTCACTATTCCTTCCCCTTTTTTTAATATACATTTAGGGTACCCAACTCTTTTTCCCAATTAAGCGACAATTTAGCATGGCCAATCCACCTAGCCTGCACATCTTTTTGGGTTGTGGGGGTGAGACCCACGCAAACAGGGGGGAGAATGTGCAAACTCCACACGGACAGTGACCCAGAGCAAGGATCGAACCTGGGTCCGTGGTGCCGTGCTGCCCACTTCCGTCTTGTTCTTACTCCTTCTATGTTCAGCCAAGTTTCACTCCTTTAGAAATGTTCAATCAGGGGTAGGCAGTCAATTAGCTTGGGGCAAGGGCGGCACGTGGCGCAGTGGTTAGCACTGCTGCCCACGGTACTGAGGACCCGGGTTCAAATCCCGGCCCTGGGTCACTGTCCAGGTAGAGTTTGCACATTCTCCCATGCTGGTGTGGCTTTCACTCCCACAACTCCAAAGATGTGCAGGTTAGGTGGATTGGAAACACTAAATTGCCGCTTAATTGGAAAGAAAATAATTGGTTATTCAAATTTATTTTTTTATAAATTTAGAGTACCCAATTATTATTTTTTTCCAATTAAGGGGCAATTTAGCGGGGTCAATCCACCTAATCTGCACATCTTTGGGTTGTGGGGATGAAACCCACGCAGACACGGGGAAAATGTGCAAACTCCACACGGACAGTGACCCAGGGCTGGGATTCAAACCCGGGTCCTCAGCGCTGTAGGCAGTAATGCTAACCACTGTGCCACCGTGTTGCCCGATTACTCTAAATTTAAAAAAAAAATTTAAATTGGGACTGGTCTGTACCTTGATCCCATTTTTTTCACTTTTTTTTTGTTCATGGGATGTGGCCGTCGCTGGCTGGCCCGGCATTTACTGCCCATCCCTCAGGGCATTTAAGAGTTAACCACATTGCTGTGGACCTGTAGTCACATGAAGGCCAGACCGGGTAAGGATGACAGATTTCCTTCCCTAAAGGTCATTCGTGAACCAGATGGATTTTTACAACAATTGACAATGGTTTCATGGTCATCTTTAGACTTTTAATTCCAGATTTTTTTTGTTTTATTTGTTTTATTGAATTCAAGTTTCACCATCGGCCATGGCAGGATTCAAACCTGGGCCCCCAGAGCATTGCTCTGGGTCTCTGGATGGCTAGTCCAGTGGTAATACCACTACGCCACTGCATAGCCCCCAATATCTTTTTAAATTTTGAATTGACCTCCACAGTGTTTTAGGAGGAGAGAGTTGCAAATGTCCTCTGTGCTTTGTTCTGACATCACCCTGAGTAACCTGGTGCTGCTCCTTTTTCTAGATTCTCCTACCAGAGGAAATAGCTTCTCTCTCTCTGCCCTATCAACCCCTTTAGTCATCTTAAACACCTCAATTAGATCACCCTCTTAAACATCTTCTGTACTAGAGGGAATTCAAGCCTAGTCTATGGAATTTATGCTTCAAAATTAATCCTCTTCCCCTTTTTCTGCCCAGTTTTCCCTTCCTGGTGTTTTCCTTGAAATTCTCTATCTAGCTCAAGCTATGCCTATGTTTCAACTTCATTTTAAATCCTCATAAATTTGATTATTTCAATCCGAGTGCAAGCTCCACCTGCAGTGAACCATAAAAATTTGCCCTCCCTCTCTCTTGGATTCTGAGACTGGCTTGTCTGTGAATTTCAGGAATATCTTTTGGAAAGCCTGTAACCCGCTCTTCCAAATAACTTCCAATGGAACCTTTCACCACCCCTCCCCCACCAACGAGCCCATATCCATGGCAATGTGAATCACATGGGTCTTGTATCCAAGTAGAAATGCTGATGAGCTATTCTCCAACTTTATTCTAATTAATTAATTAATTCTATCTTGGGATCAAGTAGCCAGTTTGATACCATTTATCACCTGATATTGTGCCTGGGTGTGGCGACTAACAGCCTATCCACTGTCAACACAGAGGCTTCTGCCATTGTCCAAAAATGAATACCTTGCACAACAAACAACCTGGGCCCCCTTTTAATTTTCAACAATCAAGTCATCTAGGTTTACCGTCAGCAAAATCCAGAACAGGTCACATAACCCCACCCCTTTTCCCTTATATTAAAGATGCAGTCCAAAATCATCTTATAAGTCGGTGTTTGTGGCACTGACCAAAACAGAACTTTAAAAAATGTATTAATTCATGGGATTTAGGCGTTGCTGGCAAGGCCATCATTTGTTGCCCATCTCTCATTGGCCTTGAACTGAGTGGTTTGCTAGGCCACTTCAGAGGGCAGATCCACATCATTATGGATCGAGAGTGACATGTAGGCCAGACCAGGTAAGGATGACATATTTCCTTCCCTAAAGGAAAATTAAGGAACTAGTGTGCATAACAATCAATGATAGTTATCATGGTCACCATTTATTAAGACTAGCTTTCAATTCCAGTACATTTATTAATTTAATTTAAATTCCACCAGCTGCCGTGGTGGGATTTGAACCCATGACCACCCCCCCGAACTTAACCAGTCTATTGACATTACCATCACACCACCGTCTTTCCCTAGGAGGCCAGGAAGATCCCAGATTTGATCCTGGATTACACCAATGTGCATACAATGACGGACAGGTACAGAATCTCGAGACATAATCTTGGAGGTCTCCAACCACTTACCCACAAAAAAGCCTTCCCAACTTCATCTCCAATATTTTTGTAACTAATAAAGTTTTAAAAAATAAATTTAGAGTACCCAATTAATTTTTTCCAATTAAGGGGCAATTTAGCAAGTTCAATCCACCGACCCTGCACATCCTTGGGTTGTGGGGGCGAAACCCACGTAAACACGGGGAGAATGGGCAAACTCCACACGGACAGTGACCCAGAGCCGGGATCGAACCAGGGACCTCGGCGCCGTGAGACTGCAGTGCTACCCCATGTAACTAATAAAGTTAAGTATTCAAAGAAAATGGAAAACAAAAACCTCTCAATCTTTTTTATGCACCAATTATTATTGTGTTCCTCCTGCATTGCTTACAGCAGTGTCCAGGATATTAATTTTTAATTGCTGGAGACTGTACAGCAATCCTGGAAAGTGGCTAAGCTTTTGCTGACTGGATGGCTCAGTTATACAGAGCCAAGAGCACAGAAACAGCCCAATAGGACCATCCCGGTGTTAATGCTCCACCTTGGCCTCCTCCTGTCCCACTTCATCGAACTTCACTGACATATCCCTCTGTTCCTTTCTCCCTTGTGGTGGGGTTGGGTTTCAACAGGAGAGTCTGGTTTGGGCAGGCAAGCAAGGGTACCAGTTTGCAGAAGCCCTCATTGGCCAAGCAAAGCTGGTCACACAATCAGATTTTACAGATCGGCGGAATGCTCTGGGTATTGTTGGATATGTTCATGACATGACATGTTGCAATGTTAGCCAATAGTTGTTGTTCAACCAGTGGGTACGTGCTCCCGTACCTCCCTTACCTCACCCCCCGCCACCACTCCCCAGACCCACTATCCCCAGTTTTGTGGAAAACCTATTCCTTACATAGGACTAACCATCCAATCGGCTGGTATAAAAATGATTACAGCCACGGAGGGGTGCTGAGGCCTCCTGTCAGGCTGAATCAGCCTCCAAATCTTTCAACTACTTCAACGCTGCTCTCCCGAGGGGCCCTGGGGCCAGCAGACGTAAGCAACAATATTGCCACTCGGTCAGACTTATATAATAATAATCTTTATTATTGTCACAAGTAAGCTTACATTAACAATGCAATGAAGTTACTGTGAAAATCCCCTAGTCGCCACACTCCGGCGCCTGTTCCGGTACATTGAGGGAGAATTCAGAATGTCCAATTCACCTAATAGGCACGTCTTTCGGGACTTGTTGGAGGCATCCAGAGGAAACCCACGCAGACACGGGGAGAACGTGCAGACTCCACAGAGTCAGTGACCCAAGCGGGAATCAAACCTGGGACCCTGCCGCTGTGAAGCAACAGTGCTAACCACTGTGTTACCGTGCCTCCCATCAGCTCACGAGCCCTTCCATGGCTTCACTTCACACTAGTCTCTCAAGAATGTAAAAGTTGAAACTATGCAAAACAAATGTCACAGACAGGCGCACACAGAGACAGGCTCACACATAGACCAGTGTGCACACACACAGGCGCACACTAGGTATACATACAGGCATACATACAGATAGGTGCACACATAGACACACACACAGACAAGCGCACATCGACACACACACAGACAAGCGCACAAAGACATGCACACAGACACCCACACAGACAGGTGTGCAGACACAGACAGGCGTGCACTCAGACAGGCACATATTTAGACAGGCCCACACAGGCATGTGCGCACACATACACATAGACAGGGGCACACAAAGACACACACATACACTTGGACAGCTGCACACATAAACAGACTGTCACATGCATGATTCGCAACTGATGCTGAGACAACCCTTAGAAGATGGATATAATAATAATAATTTTTATTAGTGTCACAAGTAGGCTTACATTAACACTGCAATGACGTTACTGTGAAAATCCTCTAGTCGCCACACTCCGGCGCCTGTTCGGATGCACAGAGGGAGAATTCAGAATGTCCAATTCACCTAACAAGCACGTCTTTCGGGACTTGTGGGAGGAAACGGGAGCACCCAGAGGAAACCCACGCACACACGAGTAGAACGTGCAGACTTCACACAGACTGTGACCCAAGCGGGAATCGAACTTGGGACCCTGGCGCTGTGAAGCAACCGTACTAACCACTGTGCTACTGTGCCGTCCATCTGGGTGAGATGCCATAGGCTTGATGAAACAGGCTGGGTTGATCATTGTGGGTATGAGGGGGGAAATTAATATTCAACAGTTTTGCTGGGGAAGTTGGGGAGTGGGATTTGAGTCTGATTTGTCATTTATCTTCAACATTCAGATGGTGGCTTTCGTCTTGCTTTACTAATTTTATTTGCAGGTGGTTTGTTTTGACCTAAAGATCTGTTTTTGTTCCATTTTTTTCCTTTTTTTAACATTTAGAGTACCCAATTCATTTTTTTCAATTAAGGGGCAATTTAGCATGGCCAATCCACCTACCCTGCCCATCTTTGGGTTGTGGGGGCGAAATCCACGCCACCACAGGCAAACTCCACACGGACAGTGACCCGGAGCCGGGATCGAACCTGGGATCTCGGCGCGTGAGACAGCAGTGCTAACTACTGTGCCACCGTGCTGGGCCCCCCTGTTTTTGTTCCATTTTTAAAACAAATGTAGGTGGTATTAAGTCTCTGTAAATTAGCCTTGCGTTTTATTGTTGAATTGCGTTTTTACACACAAGTGTTGTTTGCTTCGTTTGGTCATGAACACTGATGCTAATCAACATGTGAGGTGGGGCACGGTGGCACAGTGGTTAGCACTGCTGCCTCACAGTGCCAGGGGCCAAGGACCCGGGTTCAATTCCAGCCTTGCGTGACTGTCTGTGTGGAGTTTGCATGTTCTCCCTATGTCTGCTTGGGTTTCCTCTGGGTGCTTCGGTTTCCTCCCACAGTCCAAAGAGGTGCAGGCTAGGTAGAATTATTATTTTTGAATTAATTTACGGGATGTCGGTCGCTGGTTAAGCAGCATTTATTGCCCATCTCTAGTTGCCCTTCAGTAGGTGGTGGTGAGTTTCCTTCTTGAACCGCTGCAGTCCTTGTGGTGTAGGTACACCCAGTGCTGTTAAGGAGGGTGTTCCAGGATGTTGCCCCAGCGACAGTGACAGAACAGCGATATATTTCCAAGTCAGGGCAGTGAGTGACTTGGAGGGGAACCTCCAGGTAGTGGGGTTCCCAGGTGTCTGCTGTTCTTATCGTTCTAGATGGTAGTAGTCGTGTGTTTGGAAGGTGCTGTCTAAGGAACCTTGGTGAATTACTGCATCTTGTAGATGTTACACATAGCTGCCACTGTTCATTGGTGGTGGAGGGTTTGCATGTTTGTGGAAGAGGAAGCAATCAAGCGGGCTGCTTTGTCCTGGATGGTGTTGAGCTTCTTGAGTGTTATTGGAGCTGCACTCATCCAGGCAAGTAGAGAGTGGTCCACTTCACTTCTGACTTGTGCCTTGTACGTGGTGGATAGTCTATTGGAGGCCAGGTGAGTTACTCGCCGTAGGATTCCTAGACTTTGGTAGCCACAGTATTAATGTGGTTAGTCCAGTTCAGTTTCTGATCAATGGTAACCCCCAGGATGTTGATTGTGGGGGATTCCATGATGGTAATGCCATTGAATGTCAAGAGGCGGTGGTTAGGCCGTCTCTTGTAGGAGATCATTGCCTGACACTTGTGTGGTGCAAATGTAAATTGCCACGCCCCCAGCCTATCCCTGGAACCCCACCTAACCATTTTTGACACTAAGGGTCAGTTTAGCACAGCCAATCCACCTAACCTGCACAACTTTGGACTGGTTGTGCTAAATGATCCCTTGGTTTCCAGGGATCTGTAGGTTAGGTGGGGTTACGGTGATTGGGCAGGCGAGTGGCCCAGGGAGGATGCTCTTTCATTCGGTCGGTTCAGATTAGATGGCCGAATGGCTTTCTTCTGCGGTGCAGGGATTCAAAATTGCAGGTTTGATCTGGGCAACCCCAGGCCCAGGTCGGACTCCTGAAGGGTTAATAAAAACGAGAAGTTTTATGACCGCCCATTTTGTGAGAGTGGGAGGAGGGGCTCGATGTGTCTCTCTCTTTGTTAATTTTAGCGGAACAGTGGATGTGGGGAAGACGTGTTGTAATGTCAGAGGGAGCACCGACATCAGCACCGACTTCAGCCCAGACTTCAGCGCTGCCTCATGGTGTAAACCTCCACTGAACTTACTGACTGAGTGAGTGAGTGAGGGCGGGAGGGAGGAAAGCCGCCGCATCCTTTTCACAGGCGCTGGGAAAATGGTCTTTTAACATCCGAGCTGAAGTAGGCCCGGGTTTGCTGCGGAGCCCGAGGATTTACTGAGAAAGATCTCGCGCCTCCTCTTCAGATCGCGGCACAATCGCCGCCGTTTGCGGCCCGGTAGCCGGAGAGGCCTAAACCCGGAGCTCGGGATCCCCCATCGCCCCCCCCAGACCCCCGACCCCCGCCCCCCCCAAGCCCCCCAACCCCCGCCCCCCCCAAGCCCCCCGACCCCCCCCTCAGACCCCCAACCCCCCCTCAGACCCCCGACCCCGCCCCCCCAGACCCCCGACCCCCCCCCTCCGGACCCCTCCCCCCCCCCCTCAGACCCCCGACCCCGCCCCCCCAGACCCCCAACCCCCCCCTCAACCCCCCCGACCCCCCCATCAGACCCCCAACCCCCCCCCCCACAGACCCCCAACCCCCCCTCGACCCCCAACCCCCCCCTCAGACCCCCAACCCCCCCCCTCAGACCCCCAACCCCCCCCGCTCAGACCCCCAACCCCCCCCTCAGACCCCCAACCCCCCCCCTCAGACCCCCAACCCCCCCCTCAGACCCCCCCCCCTCAGACCCCCAACCCCCCGCTCAGACCCCCAACCCCCCCCTCAGACCCCCAACCCCCCCCTCAGACCCCCAACCCCCCCCTCAGATCCCCAACCCCCCCCTCAGATCCCCGACCCCCCCCCTCAGATCCCCGACCCCCCCCTCAGATCCCCGACCCCCCCCCTCAGATCCCCGACCCCCCCCTCAGATCCCCGACCCCCCCTCAGATCCCCGACCCCCCCTCAGATCCCCGACCCCCCCCCCTCAGACCCCCAACCCCCCCCCTCAGACCCCCAACCCCCCCTCAGACCCCCGACCCCCCCCCTCGGACCCCCCGACCCACCCCCCCTCGGACCCCCGACCCACCCCCCCTCGGACCCCCGACCCACCCCCCCTCGGACCCCCGACCCACCCCCCCCTCGGACCCCCGACCCACCCCCCCTCGGACCCCCGACCCACCCCCCCTCGGACCCCCGACCCACCCCCCCTCGGACCCCCGACCCACCCCCCCTCGGACCCCCGACCCCACCCCCCCTCGGACCCCCGACCCACCCCCCCCTCGGACCCCCGACCCACCCCCCCCCTCGGACCCCCGACCCACCCCCCCTCGGACCCCCGACCCACCCCCCCCTCGGACCCCCGACCCACCCCCCCTCGGACCCCCGACCCACCCCCCCTCGGACCCCCGACCCACCCCCCCTCGGACCCCCGACCCACCCCCCCTCGGACCCCCGACCCACCCCCCCTCGGACCCCCGACCCACCCCCCCTCGGACCCCCGACCCACCCCCCCTCGGACCCCCGACCCCCCCCCCCTCGGACCCCCGACCCCCCCCCCCTCGGACCCCCGACCCCCCCCCCTCGGACCCCCCCGACCCACCCCCCCTCGGACCCCCGACCCACCCCCCCTCGACCCCCGACCCACCCCCCCTCGGACCCCCGACCCACCCCCCCCTCGGACCCCCGACCCACCCCCCCTCGGACCCCCGACCCACCCCCCCTCGGACCCCCGACCCACCCCCCCCTCGGACCCCCGACCCACCCCCCCCTCGGACCCCCGACCCACCCCCCCTCGGACCCCCGACCCACCCCCCCTCGGAACCCCGACCCACCCCCCCTCGGACCCCCGACCCACCCCCCCTCGGACCCCCGACCCACCCCCCCTCGGACCCCCGACCCACCCCCCCTCGGACCCCCGACCCACCCCCCCTCGGACCCCCGACCCACCCCCCCCTCGGACCCCCGACCCACCCCCCCTCGGACCCCGACCCACCCCCCCCTCGGACCCCCGACCCACCCCCCCCTCGGACCCCCGACCCACCCCCCCTCGGACCCCCGACCCACCCCCCCTCGGACCCCCGACCCACCCCCCCTCGGACCCCCGACCCACCCCCCCCCTCGGACCCCCGACCCACCCCCCCTCGGACCCCCGACCCACCCCCCCTCGGACCCCCGACCCACCCCCCCTCGGACCCCCGACCCACCCCCCCTCGGACCCCGACCCACCCCCCCTCGGACCCCCGACCCAACCCCCCTCGGACCCCCGACCCACCCCCCCTCGGACCCCGACCCACCCCCCCTCGGACCCCCGACCCACCCCCCCTCGGACCCCCGACCCACCCCCCCCTCGGACCCCCGACCCACCCCCCCTCGGACCCCCGACCCACCCCCCCTCGGACCCCCGACCCACCCCCCCTCGGACCCCCGACCCACCCCCCCTCGGACCCCCCCGACCCACCCCCCCTCGGACCCCCGACCCACCCCCCCTCGGACCCCCGACCCACCCCCCCTCGGACCCCCGACCCACCCCCCCTCGGACCCCCGACCCACCCCCCCTCGGACCCCCGACCCACCCCCCCCTCGGACCCCCGACCCACCCCCCCTCGGACCCCCGACCCACCCCCCCTCGGACCCCCGACCCACCCCCCCTCGGACCCCCGACCCACCCCCCCTCGGACCCCCGACCCACCCCCCCTCGGACCCCCGACCCACCCCCCCTCGGACCCCCGACCCACCCCCCCTCGGACCCCCGACCCACCCCCCCCTCGGTCCCCCGACCCACCCCCCCCTCGGTCCCCCGACCCACCCCCCCCTCGGTCCCCCGACCCCACCCCCCCCTCGGGTCCCCCGACCCACCCCCCCCTCGGTCCCCCGACCCACCCCCCCTCGGACCCCCGACCCACCCCCCCTCGGACCCCCGACCCACCCCCCCTCGGACCCCCGACCCACCCCCCCTCGGACCCCCGACCCACCCCCCCTCGGACCCCCGACCCACCCCCCCTCGGACCCCCGACCCACCCCCCCTCGGACCCCCGACCCACCCCCCCTCGGACCCCCGACCCACCCCCCCTCGGGCCCCCGACCCACCCCCCCTCGGGCCCCCGACCCACCCCCCCCTCGGGCCCCCGACCCACCCCCCCTCGGGCCCCCCGACCCACCCCCCCTCGGGCCCCCGACCCACCCCCCCTCGGGCCCCCCGACCCACCCCCCCCTCGGGCCCCCGACCCACCCCCCCTCGGGCCCCCGACCCACCCCCCCTCGGGCCCCCGACCCACCCCCCCTCGGGCCCCCGACCCACCCCCCCTCGGGCCCCCGACCCACCCCCCCTCGGGCCCCCGACCCACCCCCCCTCGGGCCCCCGACCCACCCCCCCCTCGGGCCCCCGACCCACCCCCCCTCGGGCCCCCGACCCACCCCCCCTCGGGGCCCCCGACCCACCCCCCCTCGGACCCCCGACCCACCCCCCCCTCGGACCCCCGACCCACCCCCCCTCGGACCCCCGACCCACCCCCCCCTCGGACCCCCGACCCACCCCCCCTCGGACCCCCGACCCACCCCCCCCCTCGGACCCCCGACCCACCCCCCCTCGGATGCCCCTCTTGCACCCTCCGGCCCCCCTCTTGCCCCACCTCGCCCCCATACCCACCTCGCCCCCCCCCCCCCCCCCGATTTACAGACTATTTTCATTGTGAGAATGTGACAGAAGCACTCGAACCTGGGAGTTGGAGGCTAGCTTTGGTGCAACAATGGATCCAAGTGGCAGCTGTCCTGTCGTGTCCCAGTGTGGATAAGCTGACCAATTTGAAGGATACGTCCAAAGGTCATAGCAGTTGATTTGTGTGCATCACCACGTGACACGGCCTCCCTCTTAACCGGTGCTCTCCAGGATGTTGGTGGTTCTCCGGGATGCTGGTTACTCAGATTATATGGAAGGGCCTGTATTTGATTCCAGAAATTAAGACATTTCAGAAAAACACAGAGGTGTTGGAAAGGGCGGGGGGTGTTTTGGGGCATAGTAAGGAGAATAACTACAGCCCCCTTCCTCCCTCGCCGCCCCCTTCCTCCCTCGCCGCCCCCCTCGCCCTCGCCGCCCCCTCGCCCTCGCCGCCCCCTCGCCCTCGCCGCCCCCCCTCGCCCTCGCCGCCCCCTCGCCCTCGCCGCCCCCTCGCCCTCGCCGCCCCCTCGCCCTCGCCGCCCCCCTCGCCCTCGCCGCCCCCTCGCCCTCGCCGCCCCCCTCGCCCTCGCCGCCCCCCTCGCCCTCGCCGCCCCCCTCGCCCCTCGCCGCCCCCCCTCGCCCTCGCCGCCCCCCTCGCCCTCAGCCGCCCCCTCGCCCTCGCCGCCGCCCTCGCCCCTCGCCGCCCCCTCCTCGCCGCCCCCCTCGCCCTCGCCCTCGCCGCCCCCTCGCCCTCGCCGCCCCCTCGCCCTCGCCGCCCCCCTCGCCCTCGCCGCCCCCTCGCCCTCGCCGCCCCCTCGCCCTCGCCGCCCCCTCGCCCTCGCCGCCCCCTCGCCTCGCCCTCGCCGCCCCCTCGCCGCCCCCTCGCCCCTCGCCTCGCCCCTCGCCGCCCCCTCGCCCCGCCGCCCCCCCTCGCCCCTCGCCTCGCCCTCGCCGCCCCCCTCGCCCTCGCCGCCCCCTCGCCCTCGCCGCCCCCTCGCCCTCGCCGCCCCCCTCGCCCCTCGCCGCCCCCCTCGCCCTCGCCGCCCCCTCGCCCTCGCCGCCCCCTCGCCCTCGCCGCCCCCCTCGCCCTCGCCGCCCCCTCGCCCTCGCCGCCCCCCTCGCCCTCGCCGCCCCCTCGCCCTCGCCGCCCCCTCGCCCTCGCCGCCCCTCCCTCGCCCTCGCCGCCCCCTCGCCCTCGCCGCCCCCCCTCGCCCTCGCCGCCCCCTCGCCCTCGCCGCCCCCTCGCCCTCGCCGCCCCCTCGCCCTCGCCGCCCCCTCGCCCCTCGCCGCCCCCTCGCCCTCGCCGCCCCCTCGCCCTCGCCGCCCCCTCGCCCTCGCCGCCCCCTCGCCTCGCCGCCCCCTCGCCCCTCGCCGCCCCCTCGCCCTCGCCGCCCCCTCGCCCTCGCCGCCCCCCTCGCCCTCGCCGCCGCCCCCTCCTCGCCCTCGCCGCCCCCTCGCCCTCGCCGCCCCCTCGCCCTCGCCGCCCCCTCGCCCTCGCCGCCCCCTCGCCCTCGCCGCCCCCTCGCCCTCGCCGCCCCCTCGCCCTCGCCGCCCCCTCGCCCTCGCCGCCCCCCTCGCCCTCGCCGCCCCCTCGCCCTCGCCGCCCCCCTCGCCCTCGCCGCCCCCTCGCCCTCGCCGCCCCCTCGCCCTCGCCGCCCCCTCGCCCTCGCCGCCCCCTCGCCCTCGCCGCCCTCGCCTCGCCCCCTCGCCCTCGCCGCCCCCTCGCCCTCGCCGCCCCCTCGCCCTCGCCGCCCCCCTCGCCCTCGCCGCCCCCTCGCCCTCGCCGCCCCCTCGCCCTCGCCGCCCCCTCGCCCTCGCCGCCCCCTCGCCCTCGCCGCCCCCTCGCCCTCGCCGCCCCCTCGCCATTCGCCGCCCCCTCGCATTCGCCGCCCCCCTCGCCCTCGCCGCCCCCCTCGCCCTCGCCGCCCCCCTCGCCCTCGCCGCCCCCTCGCCCTCGCCGCCCCCTCGCCCTCGCCGCCCCCTCGCCCTCGCCGCCCCCTCGCCCTCGCCGCCCCCTCGCCCTCGCCGCCCCCCCTCGCCCTCGCCCGCCCCCTCGCCCTCCCCGCCCCCTCGCCCTCCCCGCCCCCCTCGCCGCCCCCCCTCGCCCTCGCCGCCCCCTCGCCCTCGCCGCCCCCTCGCCCTCGCCGCCCCCTCGCCCTCGCCGCCCCCTCGCCCTCGCCGCCCCCTCGCCCTCGCCGCCCCCTCGCCCTCGCCGCCCCCTCGCCCTCGCCGCCCCCTCGCCCCTCGCCGCCCCCTCGCCCTCGCCGCCCCCTCGCCCTCGCCGCCCCCTCGCCCTCGCCGCCCCCCTCGCCCTCGCCGCCCCCTCGCCCTCGCCGCCCCCTCGCCCTCGCCGCCCCCCTCGCCCTCGCCGCCCCCCTCGCCCTCGCCGCCCCCTCGCCCTCGCCGCCCCCTCGCCTCGCCGCCCCCTCGCCCTCGCCGCCCCCTCGCCCTCGCCGCCCCCTCGCCCTCGCCGCCCCCTCGCCCTCGCCGCCCCCCTCGCCCTCGCCGCCCCCTCGCCCTCGCCGCCCCCTCGCCCTCGCCCGCCCCCTCGCCCTCGCCGCCCCCTCGCCCTCCGCCGCCCCCCTCGCCCTCGCCGCCCCCTCGCCCTCGCCGCCCCCTCGCCCTCGCCGCCCCCTCGCCCTCGCCGCCCCCTCGCCCTCGCCGCCCCCCTCGCCCTCGCCGCCCCCCTCGCCCTCGCCGCCCCCTCGCCCTCGCCGCCCCTCGCCCTCGCCGCCCCCTCGCCCTCGCCGCCCCCTCGCCCTCGCCGCCCCCTCGCCCTCGCCGCCCCCTCGCCCTCGCCGCCCCCTCGCCCTCGCCGCCCCCCTCGCCCTCGCCGCCCCCTCGCCCTCGCCGCCCCCTCGCCCTCGCCGCCCCCCTCGCCCTCGCCGCCCCCCTCGCCCTCGCCGCCCCCTCGCCCTCGCCGCCCCCTCGCCCTCGCCGCCCCCTCGCCCTCGCCGCCCCCTCGCCCTCGCCGCCGCCCCTCGCCCTCGCCGCCCCCCGCCGCCCCCCTCGCCGCCCCCTCGCCGCCCCCCGCCGCCCCCTCGCCGCCCCCCGCCGCCCCCTCGCCGCCCCCGCCGCCCCCTCTCTCTCTCTCTGCCCCCCCTCTCGCTCTCTCTCTCTCTGCCCCCCCCTCTCGCTCTCTGCCCCCATACAGAATGTTGCGTCACGTTTTCAGTGGGTGTATAATTAAACAGGCTGAAGAGGAGTTAAGACACATCAGGCAAAAGCAGATTTTGTTCTCAGAAAGCTGGGGGATTATTTCAGAGTGAGCTGCAATTACTGTGCCAGGAAGCGAGGGGAGATGGGGACTGGCTGCTCCAATTATCTGATATTAGCCAGACAGGACTAATTTCCATCAGTCTCATACACACCACTGTGCAATCGAACTCTTGCTGTGTAATTGTTGCATCCAACCGTCCATTAACACCTAAAGCTAAAACAGACTGACTAACCCTGCTTGCGATGCCTTGCAGGGTTTCCATCAAATACTTTACAATTTGACTAACTTCAGCTCTTGTTCTGGAAGTTTCCCAGGAAATACTCCAGCTGAAACATTTTGAAAACACTTGTTAGGCCATAG